>NC_089516.1:18899489-19205652 GCF_036850995.1 Saccopteryx leptura
TGCAAACAGCCCATTCTTTTGAATATGCCTTTGGTATTTTTAAGTATATTCCTTAGTTTAAAAAAAAATTATCTAGTTGGTGTACATATGTGATCTCCACAAAATAACTAGTCAAAGTTTGTAAGACAAATGATTATTTTCATCTATTAGGCTGTTTTATGATATCTTTCATCTTAGGAATTTCAGTCTTTATCATGTGGACTAACTGAATAAGTCGTGTACGCATTCAACCTGATTTACAACATAATTAAAAGGTAAAACTTGGGAATATTCAATTAATTAATATGAAAATAATATCATTAATTAATTTCACAATAGTCACTGAGCATTATGTCTGCCTGATACTGTAATAATCCCTGGAAATAAATAAATAGTCCAGTGAGATACCATGCTTGTCCTCCAGTGGATAGGTCTAAATACAATAAAACTTAAAGATCTGGGTAGGAAGAGAAAGATCTGGGTAGGAAGAGAAGAAAGATGGAAACCTAAGAGATCCTGATACAGACACTAGGAAAAAGAAGAAAAAAGTTCAGAGAAAACTTCACAAAGGCAGTGAATACTGAAATATACTGTATAACTGCAAATATAAATTAATCTCCCATTATTCCAATGAAACACACACATACACACACACTCATGTATAAATATTTTGATCATTTTAAATATCAAATCTCAGGGAGATCTGGATGGAAAGGTCACATATCTATTTTGTAACTTCTGACTTTATTAAATCAGTTACATATATTTAAATCTCATATATAAACAATATATTTTAAAGATGTCTTTATTTCACCTGTATTTAATGAAAGAATTTTGTTAAAATGCTTCAAAGCCAGCTCAAACATCAATGTCCTCCCATCACTTTGTCCCGTTTCCTGTGTCCTCTAACAGTGTTCTAAGCAGATACTTACCACTTCAATCTAACTTATTTGCAAACAGCCCATTCTTTTGAATCTGCCTTTGGTATTTTTAAGTATATTCCTTAGTTTAAAAAAATTATCTAGTTGGTGTACATATATGATCTCCACAAAAGAATTGCTTCTGGTAATTCTTCTATATGTAATCTTGAAAAGACTGGTTTTCAATGACATTAGACAATTTAAATACTAATGTATGAGATAACTGTTTTTTTATTTAGAGGGCGGGGGAACTACTAAATCAGCATTATTCAGAGCTAAGTACTTTTATTTTATTTATTTATTTTTTTAGGTGAGAGGAGGGAAGATACTGAGGTAGACTCCCACATTTACCCTGACCAGGATACACCCAGCAACTCCATCTGAGGTGGATGCTTGACTATTGAGCTATTTTTAGTGCCCAAGGCTGATGTGCTCAGACCAACTGAGCCATCCTCAGCACTTGGGACCACACTCGAACCAATCGAGTCACTGGCTATGGGAAGGGAAGAGAGAAGCAGATGGTTCTCCTATGTGCCCTGACTGGGAATTGAACCCAGGACATCCATATGCCAGGACAATGCTCTATCAACTGAGCTACTGGCCAGAGCCAAGGAGTACTTTTTAAATGTACATATTGTAAATGTTTGGTTAAAGTTAATTTAAGCTTTCTGGAAACTTTATTTGCTGCATTTCAGTGTGAATTTACAGGAAAAAATATAAGTGATATTTCTCTATTTTTAAACTGTAGAATCTTTTTGCTTTGGTTTGGTTTGGTTGTAGAGTATTTTTGAGGAGGCTGTGTGGCACATGTTGCAAAAAAAAAAAAAAAAAAGAAAGCTGCAATACAAATAAGGTCCTTGAGATTCTTGTACATCATGCTAAGGATTTGAAATTGTGAAGCTGCCATTTATGTATAGGGGGTTAGAGAGGGCCTGGGAAGAGGTAATGATATATAATAGCAATCACTGCACGTGGTCATATTCATGTGATAGCGAGGAGTTACATTAAATAAGATTTTGTTGAATAATCCATTAGAACCATAGGTCTAAATCCATCAAGTTTGAGTGCACTCAACATTTTATCCCAAGATGATTTCTATATTTTGGTGTGAGCTAACTGAATGCTGTCCTTTCAAGTACCTTTCAAGTATTCACACAATGCAACTGCCATTCTGAAGTTAGAGAAAGCCATTAGCTAGCTATATGCTGGCATTCTATAATTTTAAAAATAAGTATATGTAGATTCCAGTATAGATTACTGGCTTTTAAACAACCGTTTTTCCTTGAATTTTGGAAAGACTACCATGAACTTCAAAGGAGATCTCACAGCTAAATTTGCTTGAGAAGATGAGGTAACAGCTCAGCCTGCAACTGCAGAGTTGCAGTATGAAGTATTTAAGTGCTTCAGTGGGAAAGTACGAGTGGCTTTTTATCTGCTCAAGTTCTGCGAATGTGTAAACTACTAGCAGTACTTTTCCCTTTCTCTTTTACTCCCCTGGATTCCTTTCATAGGTTCTTAATTTCTTCTCTTGCTCAGTTTTCAAACTCAATGTCTAGGTGAGTAGAAAAGGTGAAATCATACTAAAAGAAAGATTATTTCTTCATTTCTAATCTAACTACCCCAGGACTCAACAACATTTTTTTGTTAGATTATCTATATTGCAGACTCTAATTTTGTGCCACTTACTCCATCCTGTTTATACTCCTCACACTCTTGAACTTACTCTTGTAAAGATCAAGTTGACAAAAATGCAGTATATATTTTTATGCCTTCAATATCAAAGTAGTGCAGCAGTCTCTTTTTCCCTTGGTTTTGCTTTCTGTGGTTTCAGTGACCTCTGGTCAGCTGCAGTCCAAAAATATGAAATGGAAAATTCCAGAAATAAATAATTCATAGTTTTAAATTGTGTGCTGTTCAGAGGACCATGAGGAAATCTCATGCTGTCCCCACTCTGTCCCTCCTGGGATGTCAATTATTGCTTTGTCTTGTGCCTCCACGCTGTATACCCCACTCTCCTGTTAATCACTTAGTAGCCATTTAGCTGATGAGACTGATTGTCACAGTATCACAATGCTTATGTTTAAGTTACTTTTATTGTACTTAGTCACAGCCCAAAACACAAGTATAGTGATGCTGGCAATCACTTATCTCTTTGGATAAGCCAAAGAGAAGCCCTACAGTGCTTCCTTTAAGTGAAAATGTATGGATAGAGAAGAACAGTATAATTAGGGTTCGACATTGTGCCATAGGGAGTCTTGATATGAATCACTGACAGATAAGGGAGGACTAACTACTATATTAAATTGACCACATCTACTGGCTTCTATGACAATGTCCCAATAGTGCTTTTCTTTGAACTTATCTGGATGCTCCATCTCAATTTATTTGGCTGGTTCCACCTTCTGTGAACAACTCTCAGAACCTTTATAAGCCTTGGCCAGATGGCTCAGTTGGTTGAAGCATTGTCCAAGAGGCAGAGGTTGCCAGTTTGAACCCTGATCAGCGCACATACAGGAACAGATTGATGTTCCTGTCTTTCTCCTTCCCTTCCTCTCTCATTAATTCAGTAAACAAATATTTTTTTTAAAGGAAAAGAAAGGCTTTTATAAGTCCTAGTAGATTTACCTAGCAAGATTTACAGTCATGAATCTCCTGTGATTTACCTCTCTCTTTGATGGGTCCTTAACATTCCTGAGCATCAACTGAGTTTTAAGCCCCTGACCTGACTAGCCTCCCACCTGCTGACATATTCCTAATTTGATGTTGAGCACATTTAACTACTGAGTGCTAGTATTTACATTTTTAGCATTAAAAAATGCCTCTCATTATTTGTTTTTCTTCATTTTGCCATGGTTTACATATATAGAATGACAGAAACTTTTCCACATACTATGAAAAATATTTGGGATACAATTTGGATGGAAAGTAGTGAAAAATGGGTTTTAATAAGACATAATCCAGTTCCTTTCTCTTCACTTCCCTGTAAGTTTCCCACATGATGGGCTGAGAGGCCTTCCTTCAGAATTTCTATATCTCACCGGGTCATTCACTTTACAAAGCAGTCTCTTGGCTTCTTCTTTCAGATACAAACAATAGATAAATAGATCTGAAGTTCACCAGTTTTTACCAATCATCAGCTAGTGTGTAATCACCTGTTCCAAAATATAATGACTTCAAACAACATTTAGTTTGCTTACAAATTTGCAGTGTCGGCAGGGCTTGGCAGGGACAGCTTGTCTCTGTTCCATGGAGCACCAGCCAGGGTGGCTCAAAGGCTGGGACCTGGAATCATTTGAGGGCACATCCCTCACATGTCTGGTGCCTGGATTTAGAAAAACCAAACAACTGAGGGCTGGACCAGAGGGCGTGCCTTTGGCTTCTCTCTCTTTCCCTACGTGGCCTTTCCACAAAGTCTCTCCTGCATGCTAGCTTCAAGGTAGCTAGAATTCTTACATGTCAATTAGTTCAGGTTCCCAATAATTAATGGTGTCCCAAGGGAGAGCCTCATAGAGGCTATATTCCCTTTTAGAACCTAGCTTCAGAAGGCACACAGTATTGGTTCATTCTTTTTATGAATGCAGATCTAAAACCCCTCCCTACTCATTGCCCCAGGTTCAGGGAATGGAAGTAGATTTCATCTCTTGATGAGGGTGGTTTAAGATTCTAATCCTTTCAGCAAAATACAATCTTCCATATATTTATAACAAAATAACTTTTTCTCTCTTGGTCCAAATAAAGTCATTGCCACATATATTCACATTACATTGGATTTGGTAAGTGAATACTTACTGTCTTAAATTAACTTTGAGAAGAATACATTTGAAAAGGCTGCCTACACTGAAAGCTCTACATGGACATATCCCTTTCAGAAATCACAGAAGTAGCCAGAGCACTAAAAGCACTCTTCAAACCTAAAGTATAGGATCTAGAAAATGCATCACTTTTATGTCATTTATATTTCATTTTTAATTTAAACCTCAATCAGTCATCCATTCCTAATTTGATCCATCCATTTCCCCCTCTCCACATTACAGTTCTCATTTAAAACATAATCCCTTTTTATAATAGATGGTTTTTCTAAGAATAAAATAACTTCAATTATAAGACTGAAGGAGGGAAGGTTGAAGTTAAATGCTTCAAATAATTTGATATTAAATACCTAAGCACAGGACACCAAGGGTGCTGATATGTCAGAGCAGAGGAAAATATATCAAATAAGAATTTTCTTTTAAAAGTTACTGACCCCTGAGGATTTTGGCATTAAGTTGTAACTTATTGGCTGTGACTTTACACTATCAAAACAATCAACTGAAAACTAGGTCACTTTATCCTGTGTATCATCTTAGGAGAATCACTTCTAAAATGTTAGCAAAAGGGCTGCCTTGAGTTATCTTCTTCAAATAATTGATTCAAAACAAAGTGGAAGATGCCCTTTCTCCTTCTCTTCACTGATCGCACACTCAAATGCACATACATTTCTCATTGCTCACTGGCCCGCTCCTCGCTACTCACACAGCTAAAAGCATTTGGGCTTCTTTCTCTATAAAGTCTGATTTAATCCTGAGAGAGCCCCTACTGCTATCCAATAAAACATAGGAGGGAGTGTAGATGGTATCATGGTAAGAGGCTTATATCTGCTGGGAAACGCAAAGAAGACAAATGTTTTTTAAAAAAGAGAGACATACATATGAGAAGACAATTACTCCCTTTGATAGCTCAACCAATTAAAGAACACAGTCTCTAATGCATTAAAACAACTATTCCACATTCTTTCCTTCTCAGCCACTCATTTCTCCTGAAGTGCTGAGGGAGCCTACTGTTTGGAAAACGTGTCCTCTACTGGATACAGTTAATTAATCAGAGGCTTCTATCTTTTTTTTTTTTTGCATTTTTTTTTTATTTTTACATTTCATTAACAAGTTACTTCAATATTATTTTGTATTAGTTTTAGGTGTAGAGCATAATGATTAGACAAAAATATTTTACAAAGTGTTTCCCCTAATATTTCCAGTACCCACCTGGCACCATACATAGATATTACAATATTGACTATTCTCTATGCTGCAATTCACATTTCCCATGACTATTTTATAATTGTCGATGTATACTTCTTGATCCTTCATCTTTTTAACCCAGTCCCTCATCACCCTCCCCTCTGCAAACATCAGTCTGTTATCTGTATCTATAGGTCTGTTTCAATTGGTTTTCAACCGTAGATCCACGGACCGGTGATGGTCCTTGAAAGAGTTAACCATCCTGATGTTGTATGAAGATTGTAGAGTCTATAATCTTTGGGTCTATAATCTTCATATAACATTAAGGTGGTTATCTCTGTTGCAGAGTGGCACAAAATTTCTGCCAATCCAGCAGTGGAAATAACACTGCTTTAGAGTCCACATATAAGTGAGATCATATGATATTTGTCTGTCTTTGACTATTTCAGTGAGCATAATAGCTTCTAGATCAGGGGTCAGAACTATGGCTGCGAGCCAGATGTGGCTCTTTTGATGGCTGCATCTGGCTTGCAGACAAATCTTTAATTAAAAAATAATAACGTCAAAAATATGAAACATTCTCATGTATTACAATCCATTCATTTCCTACCGCTCATGTTCATGGTTGCGCGTGGCTGGAGCCAATCACAGCTGTCTTCCGGGACAACACCAAATCTTTATTGGATAATGTGTGACGTGCACGGGTCATTGTATGGCTCTCATGGAATTACATTTTAAAATATGTGTCGTTCATGGCTCTCTCAGCCAAAAAGTTTCCTGACCCCTGCTCTAGGTCCATTCATGTCGCAAAAGGCAAGATTTCATTCCTTTTTATGGCCATGTATATATTATATATGATATACATGTTCCACGGTTTTTGTATTCACTTGTCTGTTGATGGGCATTTGGTTTCCCTAGCTTGGTTATTGTAAATAATGCTGCCATGTACATAGGGGTGCATCTAATCTTTCAAATTAGTGTTTTTTTTTCAGATATATACCCTGAAGTGGAATCACTGGGTCATAAGGCAGTTAGTTCCATTTTAATTTTTTTAAGCTTTATCTTTAAAGCTGTTTGCACTAATTTGAGTTGGAGGCATACCCCGCTCCTTCAGGTAACAGGTTAATTGTCTCTTAGAAGACTCATCTTACCTCCTGAGACTGGCAGACTTTTAGGAGAAGGGAGTATGGGGAAAGCCACTTTAAACTTTAGGACTTTTGACAATTTAGCTCTACTGGATACAAAGTAGTATCATGTGACATCTTAATTTTAATTGCCTTAATGCAATTGATGATTGCAATGTTTAAAGTCCTTGGGGGTCTAAATCTGTTCTGTGCCGTTTCTGCTGATTCTATCATTGCGGCTTGTTTCCTTGTGTTTTCAGTGGTATGTGTTTATGAGGTCATACACCATTGATAGCAATGATAGGAATCTCAAGGACCAAAATAGGGATTCAGAGGCCAAAACAAAGTTGGTATATTTTCTCTCTTTGAGGATGTTTGCTTACCGTGGAGCCTCAGGTTCTACTCGTTTATCTAATGAGGGACCCGAAGGTGAAACTTTTACTCTCAGTACCATATAGTCATGCATTTACAGTTTATTTCAGCTCACTGCCCTCTCTCTCCCTTTTCACTTCCCTCCCCATTGAAAACTCCTTTCCTTTTTTTTTCAAGTTAGCAATGCATTAAATAATATGTTGTTGTAAAATGTTGTAAACAATTGTAAAAGGGAAGAAAGTCTATGAATACATAATAAATTAATTAAAGACCATTCCTCTCTTTTTATATTAGAAGGAAATAGAGAAGGAGAAGCAGAAATACAGTAATAGAATTTACATTAAAGTGTTTCAAAATGGTTCCAGTTCTTAGGGAATAACTCATGTATCTCTTTGGCCAAAAGGTGGCAGCAGCGATTATCTGATTGTGATGCTTTATTCCTTACAGTGAAGTTTCTTCTTTCTGTTGATGCTAATAGGCAGCAACAATTTTGTCATTTCCCCCAGAAGTTACTGCTGTTGTTCATGCCTGCCAAAGTCAGTGTTTCAGCCGCTGGTGCCTGCTGATGCTTCCATCATGTTGGCTAATGCCTGGTTTTGAGAGTGATTATGTCTGAGATGAGAATATTACCTCCTGTCATTGCCAAAGCCACTAACACGCCAATATCATCTTTCAGAAGACTTCACTTCTTCAGGAAAATCAAAAACTGTTAAAACAATGCATCTGTTTCTTTTGTTAATTTCATTTTAGTTTTTATTTCTGTTCTGATTACTAAGACTTATGCTAGGAATTAGTCAAGAGTTCAAGGGGTTGGAAAGGAACCGGAGGAAACAATCTAAGTGGCATATTAACATCTCCTTGTAATATCTCTTATTACCTGGAGCTTATTAAGTATGCCTTTTTTTTCTCTTTTCATTGTGTTGTCTCTCCAAAAAGCTATTTGGTAAACCTACTTATCCTTTAAATATGCATCCTTTCTCATTCTTTAGGTATGAGAAAACCTAAGTAATTAACGCTTTGACTCAAGTATCATCCTGTGTACACATGAAGGCCCTTCTAGTGTGTACATATATGCCAGTACATATACAGTATATTACAAGGTTTTTCAGGAATATTTACCAAAGTCCATTAGTTGGCATTGTATTGCAAGTTCATTACTCTCATTTATACTGTGAAAGGCATTAATGCCCATAAACAAACAAACAACAACAACAACAAAACCAAAATACAGTGAATTCCAAAGAGATCTTTGAGATTCCATGAAATGAATAACCTGTTATTTCAAACTTTCTTCTAAAATCTCAGTTTTGTTTTATAAAATTACCATGAACATATATATAGAAAGCACCATACTATGTGATAATACAGCATAATATAATTATGATGGGTACTTGTATATCCACAGTCCATAAAGTTGCAGCAAAGCTAAATTATCTATATTAAAATTATGAATAATTAAGATATTTTACTCTTTATTAATTAAATCAATTTAATAACTTTTTCATCCTTCTTTTCCAAGTGCGAGAAGGGGAGACAGAGAGAAAAACTCCCTCATGCACCCCAACCAGGATCCACCTGGCAATCCCCATCTGGGATTGATGCTCTGCCCATCTGGGGCCATGCTCGTAACTGAGCTATTTTTAACGTTGAGGCAGAGGCTCCATGGAACCATCCTCAGCATCCAGGGCAGATGCAATCAAACCAATTGAGCCATGGCTATGGGAGGGGAAGAGGGAGAGAGAGAAAGAGAAGAGAGGGAGGGGGAGAGAAGTAGATGTGTGCCCTGACCAAGAATGAAACATCCATATGCCAGGCTGATGCTCTACCGCTAAGCCAATCAGCCAGGGCCAAAACAAATAAATAACTTTAAATTTTTCATTTTTTGAGATAATAAAATTAGCTCTTCTATTTTAATGAAAATAAGTATCATATATGTATAGAATAACTAACATTTCGCATCCTGAAATACACAAATGTTATTATCTTTCAATATATTGAGTTAATGTAGATTTGACAAATAAATGGTTTTTACTGCTTCAGTAAACAGCAGAATCATGGAAGAAGTATTATCTTTTAAGGAAGCAAGTTAGTAGTAATTAAAACTGTACATTAAATAATACAGTTCCTTTTAAGTGAAGGTCTCCATTTGTAGTGCTCTTAAGACACTAATGTATAATTTCACTTCCTTTGGGATTTTTAAATAAGGAAGGATAAATAGTATACACATATACAATAGCAGCTACTCAACAAGAAGACAAGGGCATTAAGACAGTCATTATTTTTGTGACATCACCTTTACAAATGAAAATCTCATTTTGTTAATCTTGTGGTTTTAAAATGTCCATTCTCCCTTTGGCTTACTTTTTTTTCTATCACCACCAAGATCTGCACCTGTGGTGGCTCCACTGCCTTAGGCTCCAAGGCTCACCCAACGGCCCTCCTATGGGCCTGCCTAGCCCATGTCATAGACCACCACAAAGGCCAAGCACAGGCCTGACCCTCCTGCACTACTCACTTCCAGGGCTGGTTGATTCAGCAGATGAGTTGTTACATACTCCTTAGCAGATCCTGACTTCTGTAGCCACTGTCTTGCTTCACTTTTTTTTTAATTTAGTGAGAGCAGAGGAGGCAGAGACAGACTCGCACTTGTGCCCCGACCAGGATCCATCTGGCAAGCCCACTAGGGGCAATGCTCTGCTCATCTGGGTCCTTGCTCTGTTGCAACCGGAGCCATTATTTAGCACTTGAGGTAGAGGCCATGGAGCCATCTTCAGCACCCAAGGCCAACTTGTTCTAATTGAGCCATGGCTGCAGGAGGGTAGGAGAAGAAAGAGAGAGAGAGAGAGAGAGAGAGAGAGAGAGAGAGAGAGAGAGAGAGAGAAAAGCAAGAGGGGGAGGGTGGAGAAGCAGATGGTCACTTCTCCTGTGTGCCTTGACCAGGAATCAAACCCAGGACATCTACACGCTGGGTTGATGCTCTACCACTGAGCCAACAAGCCAGAGCCCTGCTTCACATTCTTTTAATATGGTTTATTTTTTATCTTAATGTAGTAGATGGATAATAAATAATAATCTACATGTATATTTATGTTTTATTTTAAATTAATAGTGTTAATTTAAGGAGCATATTCTAATATAAAAACTTATTAAAATCAGGAGATTAATTTTTTTAAATGACCTTTGTAACTTTCTTCTGTATTATATGACACCAGTCTATGGGCTGTTACTTGGGATAGAGGGTAAACAAACATCCAGTAAGCTATCTATATCTTTGGCATTTCCACTATGTCTACTAAGGCATTTATATCCTCATCCATTTTTTCCCCAAATTGGTTTTATGCTCCATTGAATTACATATTAATAATCATGTTGTTAGGACTTCTCATGTGTAGACTATTTTCTCTCTCCCTTTAAAGGTTAATAATTGAGTCAAGTAGGTTTTGAATATTCAGGTATCTGCCTAAGAGTTATTACTTCTTCCTATCATTCCCAGCTAATTGAATTAACCTCCTTGTATTAAGTTCTGAGGAGATCTTCGAACTCTCTACACCCTTACTTGTAAATACAATAAAAATTGGAGGGTCTGTGGAATGCATTTTTGGTTGTTAAAGCTCTGTCTGGGATAGCAGTTAATAACATTATAACCTACAAAGAATTGTGAAGAGTGAGACAAATGCACTGGAATCGTTAATATCACAAACCTCTCTGGGCAAAAGATAAATGGTTGCAACAGTGATATAATTTTTTCCTGTCTCTTCAGACAAAATACTTTATAAGCCAAACCACACCTTCTGCAACTCAGAACACTGTGGTGGAAGGGAAAATGAATTGGTGGAAGGGAAAAGGTCAGGTCCAGTTTCAAAAATCATTTCGAAAGCTTTTTCTTTGAGATTTACTTGATCTGAGAACTAGCTTGTTCTATGCAGAATAGAAGCTACTTGCCAATAAGATACCCTAATATCCTGGTTACCAAATGGTCTCCATTTTTTATATACCTGATTTCTGGAGTCTGGAATTTATAACTGAGGGTGGGGCACAATGGGGACAGTAGGAGGGTACCAGGTTCTAATTACAGAGTTTCTCCTTGGCCATTTTCAACATGATTTCTACTGAGACTAATAGACAGCGAGAGGAAGCTGCTCTTGTTATTATTATAACTCTGTGGGCTTATTCTGTGTGCCTAACAGAAATTCTAGGAATGAGAGAATGTGTCAATCTGCAAAATATTCCTTGAAAATGATCCCCTCGGTTTTCTTAAAGTGTCACATTAGGATGCACATTTGTCCTCTGTATCCATAGGTTTCCCTCCATGCACTTGACTTTTTCTTTATCGTGGATTAAATGTACATAAAATTTACCATTTCGACCATTCTTAAGTGTATAAGTCAATGGCATTAAATTCACTCACAATGTTGTGCACCCATCACCTCTATCCATTTCCAAAATATTTCAGCATCCCGAATGAAACTCCATAATTATTAAACAATAATTACTATTCCCTCCTCCTGCCAGCCCCTGCTAACCATCATTCAGTTTCAACCCATATGAATTTGCCTATCCTAGAGACCTCATACAAGTAGAATCATACTATCATTGTCTTTTTGTATCTAGTTTATTTCACTTAGCATATTAATTTCATCCATCATATCAGAACCTTATTCCCTTTTAAGGCTGAATAATATTACATTGCACACACACATAGATAGATAGATAGATAGATAGATAGATAGATAGATAGATAGAAAGATGATAGACAGACATACATGCCTATGTATATATAACAATATATACATACATATAGTGTGTGTGTGTATATATATATATATATATATATACACACACACACACACACACACACATACATACATACCTCATATTTTGCTTATCCATTCATCTGTTGATGGACACTGGTTGTTTCCCTTTTGGCTATTGTGTATAATGCTGCCATTAACATTGTGTACACACATCTGTTTGACTTCCTCCTTTCAGGTCTTCTGGGTATAGACCTAGAAGTGTAATTTCTGGACAATATGGCAATTTCATGTTTAACTTTTCGAGCAGCTACCATACTGCTTTCTCTAGTGGCTGCACCATTTTACATTTCCATCAGCAACTCATCAGGGTTCCAATTTCTTCACATCCTCAACAACACTTGTTAATTTTAATTATTTTTACAATAGCCATCTTAATGTAGTTGAAGTGATATACACACAGTTTTTTACCTCTCTCACAGCTTATAGGGACCATGGAGTTCTAATGCTAAAGCATACACTTCTTCTCTTTTCTTCCTCAAACTGCCTCAAGAAACATCTACTATTTCTTGAATATGCACTTTATTAATACTTGATAATTGAACATTACCTAAATTTTGTCACATTTCCTTCATATTACCTTGAGGATAGTGAGGTAACTCAGGATAATTATCAAACATGGATTTGAGTAGGAAAATGTGTGCTATTCCAACAGGCAGCTAAGAGAGAATTTAAGAACTATGAGGAAAATTATGCAGAGAAAGCTAAAAAAAAAACCTAGAAAAAGTATCCTACTAACACTATGCCTCTATAACTAATATTTTAAAGTCACAACTACTAAAAGAATAAATGTGATATTAACTTTATGCTTAGTACTATAATAATAAAATTAGTTTAGATCTTTCTTTTTCCATAGATTAACACAACAATCTTCATTTTACTTGTATTAGGATCCCTGTTCCTTGGAATAAGGCCTCAGCTGAAGCCAAAATAGGTGTTTTAGAACCTGGCTAGAGAGGAAGCTGAGAGATTAGGAGGCGTGCAGTCCACATTGCCCCGTGGTGGCATGACATGCAAAGGTTAACATCGAAGGAAGCTGTCAGATCTAGCAACTTGCTGTTTCTAAATAGATTATATCAATGGCAGTTACTTTTCCTTGATGTTTCCCAGTGGCCCTCCCTAAGATGGATATAGATAGGATAAAGGAAACCTGGAAGGATATGGGGCATTTATCAAAACACAAAAATCAGATAATAGAATACAACTAGGGGATGTAACCAGTGAAGTGAATTCTCCCCAAATCTCCCCAAACCTGAGTTTTCTGACCAGTATTAGCAATTGTGATTAAAAGCATTCTTATGTATAAAAATAAAGGTGATATATTTAAACGTGGGCTGTAAATGTTAAAGTTCTGTAAAAATATAAGGTATTTTAGTATATTTTAGAAGATGATTTTTATATGTAAAGTATTCTTAAAAAACGTATCAAGCTTTTTAAATGTCACAGAGGTGTAAGTTATTATAACAAAAAGGAATGATCACCTTTGTAAGGAAATTGAGCAATTTACTTTACGATAAGTCTTCCATTTTTAAAATATATAAGGGGACATATAACTGAAAAAATTAGTTAGATAGCATTAACTGATTTGATGAGATTTTCTATCTTTAGAAATTAACTTATATGGATCTACATTAACAATGATCATGCATTCTAATGATAAAATATTGATTCCTTCTATTAAAATAATGTTTAACCTAATATTTAAATTACTTATTTGTATATAAAGCAGTATCTATTCTGCTCAAAGTGAAACAAAGCCTACCAAATTGATTAGGCATCCTCTCCCAAACTGACCTCACTTTAATTTTTCAGGTAATTTAAAGTAAAGTCAGTTTGGATATAGTATGTTGCCATAAAATGCTAATTGCATTCGGATACTGGTGATTGTTTCTCAAAGTGTCTTTCCCTGTGGGATAGGAAAAGGAAGCAATTGATTTTCTTTTGGCTTTGCTACTCAATAACAATTGGAAAACAGGTGAGGAGCTAATGAAGTTACAGATGCTTTAACCTTGTCATTCTGGGTATTCACTGAGGAGACTGAGCAGCTCAGAGCAGTGAATCTTGCATTTCTAATAGCTAGTCTCTTCAAAAGTATATACATAAACACTTGATCAGTTAAGAGCCACCAACTGACCTTTTTTTGCACTACCTGAACTATCGGAACATTAATTACAAAACTTCCGGAAAGACTGTATTTTGTATATTTCATCTTCCCATCGTATTCTAAGGAACTGAGAATTCAGTCTGATAAAATATCTAGAAAAATAAAAGCCTAATATAAACATGAGAATAGAAGATAGATAAGTTGGAGATTCTAGAGCATGAAAGTGAGTAGATGTGGTCGTGGCAACTTGTGCTTTCTTCAGATTGCTTTATTTTTTTTTTTTCAGTGAAATGGAATAGTTTCATCAGCTGAGGGTGATAATGGAAAAGGAGGTACCGGGAATGTGAAGAGAAGGAAAGAATTATAAACTAGTCCTCTAAGAGAGCAGGGACTAGGGAAATAGAATGTGATTGCTGGAGAGCCTGAGGATCACATAAAGTGAGTGACAATGAATATAAGTGGGCCTGAGTGCCATGGTATGTGGTTTGCTACAGCTGTATTTAATTATGTGGGTGCCATCAAGGACTTGGCAGAAAAGTGGATTTAATCAGCTATAGTGTGTCCACGAAAGGCTGACTTCCTGTGAGAAGGGCAAGAGATTTGAGGATTTATGTTAAGGAAGAACAAATAATGATGGAGCATGGAATTGAAGTTGGGCTTCAGAAGAAAGTAAGGGCGAGAGGGACATGAGAAACAGAACAAAATCACACAGAATTAATAAACTGAAGGAACAGTGGTAGTTCAGTTGAGAGAGAAACTTGAAACACAGCAGGTGGTAATTGGAGGGTGGGAGGCTTGAACTAGGATACCGAGGTTATATTTACCAGTAGTAACAAATTCTGCGGTCATTAGCTTATGATTAAGATATGATGGAAGATAAAATCATTGGATAAAAAAAGGGAAGGGACTGAGAGTTGAATATTTGAACAGTCATCAAAATGGATGTTCAAATCAGATATCATTTATAACAAAAGTAGTATACCAGAAAGTGCCAATGAACCAGGAACTAACATAGTAAAATAACAGGCGGGAGCCAAAGGAGCTATGGATGGCACAAAAAGGAGTGGTAAGTACTATATATATATATCCTCATGACATGAGATTCAACAGGAAGAGAGAAGGAGAATGGTCAAGAAGCAGCACTGAAGAGAAACTTCAGTTGCAGACAAAATGATAAGGGGAGTGTAGGAAGAAAACAGCCACCACTTATGAGGGCATCAGGGAAGCGGTATTCAAGGGAAAAATTCTTAATTTCAGTTTGAGCAAGAAGGAGGAAATGCTTTTCTTTTTATTGTGGCATAATTGAAATATAACATTATATTAGTTTTAAGTGTATAACATAATAATTTGGTATTTGTATACACCGAGGCATAATCACCACAGCAAATCTAGTTACTAACCATCAGCATACATAGTTACAATTTTTTTTTTCTTTTTCTTTTCCTGTGATGGGGACTTTAGTAACTTTCAAATATGCAATTCAGTATTAGTAACTGCAATTACCACGTACTACATTCCATCCTCATGACTTATTAATTTTATAAGTGGAAGGTTGTACCTTTTGACCCTGTTCTCCCACTTAACCCCCTTCCCCCTTCTGTCTGGTAACCACTAACCTGTTCTCTTTATCTATGACCTTGATGTGTGTGTGTTTATTTTGGTTTTTTATATTCCACTATAAGTGAGATCATACAGTATTTGTCTTTCTCTAACTTATTTCACTTACCATAGTGCCCTGAAGGCCTAGCCCTCTTGTCACAAATGGCAAGATTTGCTTTTTTTAAATAGATGGATTGTAGTTCATTATATACAGTGGTATTTGGGTTAGAGATCAGGGAGCACAGACATACAGTTACCAATTCAAAGTAGAGAAAATCAAGGGTAGGGCCCAGACTTGGCTGACCACTCACCTGCTCATTCTTTTGTAACTCTAGCCTATCTGTTTCAACCCATGGGCTCAGGGTAATTTATTGTTTGTGACCAGTTCTGAGTCTGGGAAGGAATTTAATGTAATAAGACTAATTTCCACTTGAATTTTACAAAAAATAATATTTTTCTACAAAGTCCAGTGTATTTTTTACAGCTCGCATGTAAAGATAGTTACTCAGATCTAGTCTCTAAATTCCAAGCATTTATCTATTTTTATCTTTGCTACAAGACAATGCGTCTGAGTTCCAGCTTATGGTCCTTATTCTCTTAGCCTCATGTCTCTAGGTTCTGCTATTCCATTTCTTAAATCCTGAGTTTAATGACCCTAGGCTGCTTTTTCATGACTCTAGTAACATTTTTTTACTCATTCTCTGATCCTCATATTTTTCAGTACTTCTGAGACACTTTATCTCATTCCTCTTCCCCCCCCCCCCCCAATGTTTAACCCTACTCATAGCCTCTAGCTCTCCTGGTGAGTGGTGAGCTCTGTTGTCTAACTAGTTCAGTCTGCAAATAATAAAAAGCAATAAAGGTTTTCTAGTTTTCAAAGATATGTTGATATCTCCCCATTGTGCACATACAGGAATTTATTTTCCTAAATGAAGTTGTTTAATCTAATATATTTAAATTGCTTATGGATATATTGACCACCATAAAGAACAAGGCAGAGTTTCATGTGGGTAATTGCTGGAGTGGAATCAGCTACTGGTGTAATGTACCTGATATTGACATAGATTGCTTTTATAATTGAATAAAATCTTATTCCATCTTCCCTATATGCTTCTAACAATAGAATATGTGTTTTAGAGCTGAAGTATATACCAGAAGTTCATTTCTAAAGTTATTTCATATTGTGCTTCAAGTTATGCCTACTAGTCTCATATAATTTTGATTGGACATCATATTGAGTTCCCTTGAAGTGGGTAAACAGTGAGCATAAGGGGAAAATTTAATACTACATAAAAATAGGTAAAGCTGATATAAGAAAAATCAGAACTTTTGGAAGAGAAAATCACTTTCCCTAAATTGAATGTGGCAAAAAAATAACTCCTGTATTTTATTTCCCCCATACATGATGATCTGAATTGAACTGAATCTATTTCTACCATGTGACTTCAATTTGTTCTTCCTTTCACTCACCTTTTCCTGCCTCTTTTCAAACTTCTCCCACCTACCTGAGGATTTTTGCAAAATTAATCAAAAACAATAATTCTGGAAAATAAACTCAATTCTAAACAAAGAAAGGGTGTATATATATGGGTGGGCCAAAGTTTATTCTTATATTAATATCTATTAATTCTCGTATTATTTATTATTATTATTATTATTATTATTATTATTAACCTACTTTTGTCCACCTGTGTACAAATGTCCACATGCGTATTGCTTATAAATTTTCTTTGGCAGCTTTTCTGCTCACTCTCAGAAGGTCAATGTGTATCAGTAAACGTATCTACTGTTACTAACTAGCACAGATCTACTACTGACTCTAAAGAGATTTTCATTCACCATGTTCACTGTACTAAAATAGCTGTTCTTATTTGGAGCAGCATCTGGCTTCTTTAGTTTTCATCACTCTACTGATTTAATTATTTTCTTGAGCACTCATAAGTTCTAATTACTAGGGGATCCATAATATTGCCTCTCTCTCCACTATATTTTAGTATCTATCCATTTTTGTTTGATTTAAGATAACACATGTTTTACCTCTGGTAGGATGGCTATCCCATTAAAGCCAATGGACAAAGAGTAAGAGAGTATTCTGCTTCACATATAGCTCTAGAATGTGTTTAGTCGTAGAAATGTACCAGATAAACAGTAGATGAGTTAAAAAATGAAATTTGAAAACTATCAGTCAGGATTTATCTGCAGAAGGTAGAAGTCACTGAAGATAAAATGAGAACACACACACACACACACACACACACACATATATATATATATTTTTTTTAATAGGAGATTCAATGGCTCATAGCGTCCTTGGGAGGCTTCAGTAACAGAACAGGACCTGAGTGTGGTAGACTGAATTATTGTTGCCAATTCTCTGCTTCCTCCACGTTATAAGGTTGTCTATCCACGCTCTCTGTCATGTGACATTGAAGTGCCTCCCAGTAAAACAAGGAGACTATATGTCACTACCACATTTACTTTGATTAAGTGAATGTGACATTATGCCATTTCTGAGTAGATGTTTTAAGAAGATTCTTGCTTCCCCACCCACTCTCTTGTGCTTTTGCTGTCCATTGTGAGAAAAGCAAGCCCTAGGGAGATGCTGCTACTTCATCCTGGATCTCAGAACATCTATGAAGCATAGCTGAACCTGATCTGCAGCCTGAAATAGAGCCACCAGAGCCAGCTCACAGATCCACGGAAGACAATGTTGTAGACAACTGAAATTTTGAGCAAGAGTTGACTATTCCTGGGTTCGATTCCCGGCCAGGGCACACAGGAGAAGCGCCCATTTGCTTCTCCACCCCTCCGCCGCGCTTTCCTCTCTGTCTCTCTCGTCCCCTCCCGCAGCCAAGGCTCCATTGGAGCAAAGATGGCCCGGGCGCTGGGGATGGCTTTGTGGCCTCTGCCCCAGGCGCTAGAGTGGCTCTGGTCGCAACATGGCGACGCCCAGGATGGGCAGAGCATCGCCCCCTGGTGGGCAGAGCGTCGCCCCTGGTGGGCGTGCCGGGTGGATCCCGGTCGGGCGCATGCGGGAGTTTGTCTGACTGTCTCTCCCTGTTTCCAGCTTCAGAAAAATGGAGAAAAAAAAAAAAAAAGAGTTGACTATTAAATTGTAGTTTTGAGAATGGATCTAAAAGTCACACCACAGAAATGAGTCACCAAGGGAAAGCTCTCAGAATCTACTACATAATATTTCACTCTGCCTGGCTGATAAGAAGTCATTTACATGTACACAATCAGCTACAGGGGACTGGGAGGTTATTTGCCCCGCTAATTTCATAAAACTGTAAAATAAAGATCCTAAACATCAATTCATTATAATTCAATAAAAGACTTTATTTAATAAATCTATTAAGAAAAGTTTGATTTATTATGTTTTTTTAAAAAGGCAAAACACATGAATGAGAAATTGAAAAGAAGAACTATAATCAACAAATTTTAATAGTGATGAAAGAAATATAAAATGTAAATAACAGCATATCATTTTTTTCAAATGCTGGGGAAATATATATCTAGATCTATATCTAATTACATCACACCAGAATTTCAATAATGAAATTATGAATGATCATGTGTATAAACATAAAGCAGCTTAACAAAGATTAAAGAATATTTGCAAAGGAATCTTTAAAATGAAACATTGCCAACGGAATGGTATTTAATTGAATAAAGAACACTTCCTTTAGTGCATATGGCAATACTATATATCAATGCAATATACAAACAATGCAATACTATATATCACCAGTTCTAACACTACTCAGAGCCTTAACCTAATAGTTACATTTTTAGGATTTTTTCTTAAAGGCAAAAGCAGAATTGTGAGTGTGAGTGCTTATGGAACAATGGTCACTATAAGGCAAATTGTAACACTGAATATTTTGAAATCCAACAAGAGAGGACTGGTAAAATAAATTATTCCTCATCTATTGAATTGAATATTATCAGAAAGCAGCAAAATAAAATAATGAATAATGCATGCTTTGTAAACCATAATACCAATATTTGAATCCATGCTCAACTATATATTATTGGTAAGCCCAGGAGCAAGTTATGTATTCCTTTAAGATTTAGTTTTCTTATCTCTAAATGGAAGATACTGTTACCCACCTCAAATTGTTACTGAGCAGATTATTGAAAGGTGCCTGCAATCTACTTAGATTAGAACCTGGCACTCAGTATATTGTGGTTATTATTATCACGATAAAATGCTTACCATAATAATTTCAGAAAAATATTTTGTGTAATATTAAAAAAATACATAATGTGTGCAAAATCTACGCATTCATCAGGACATGTAGTATAATTCTAATTTTTTTGGAAAAATATACAGAAACAAAAGTGCATAGAAGAGATGAGATGGAAATGAAATCATTTTTATTTTTATACTTTATCATTTTTTCATTAGTTTTCCAAAATGACTATTTTTTCTTTCATTTATAGAAAAAGAGTTATAATTTATTAGTGTCAGCAAACTGGTTATACAGGCAGTTACCAGGCAATAATCTTTCTATTTTATTGAAAGAAATATTATTTCTCATGAAACAGATCAAAATAATGTATGTTCAAGAATCTTTAAAACAATAGACTAAATATCTTGTTCATTAAGAGAAGATTCAAGGAGCAAGTTTTTTATGTCTGCTTATACTCTTCACTTACAATGCAACATACCATGTTAATATATTGAAAAAAGAATAGACAACGCAAAAAACTAATATTCCAAAGAGACTCGAGAAAGACAAGGTAAAATTTGCAGAAGGGAAATTAAAATCAGAAAAGCATAGAAGAAAGTGTGCCTCAGTATACGTGATGCCAAATTTATTTGGAGAGAGACAGATGATCATTGGGGTAAATCTACTGACACTAAGCAAGGCAAAAAGTACCACAATCATGTTGAGATATTTCTGAGAAATGAGACAAACTCTGCTCAAAAATTACAGAAACAATCAGTTTATGAAGTCAGTTGCAACCCTGCCCCTGACCCCCACCACATGCACACAAACACACACTCACATGCACAGACATATTTAAGTTCTTATTCTTTGACTCATGGCTCTAAACCAGGCCTGTATAAACCTATCAGATATAATCCTTATATTTTTATCCTCTTCAAGGGCAGAATGGACATTCTCTCCCCAATGTGGACAACACATTCTTAGTGCTTCTGTTATTTCCTGGAACTACTGGTTCCAGAGAAAGATCAGAACAATTACCCACTCTATTCTTTCAGGGATCGCCAAATTTTGAAATGGGCAATAGATTTAATGATTATTATATAGTTCTATCATGTTTCTTCCTGTAAAGATTGCCACCCTGAACTTGCTTTCCAACATTTAAAGTTATAATCACTTTTTTCCCCCCTCAAATATCACGTTTTCTCTTTTTTTTCCTCCTAGAACCCACTTAGCTGGCAGAATTGGTTCCTTTTTATTTTCTGGATTTCAGTTCACATTTTGTGAGCGAGTCAAACACATATAATCACTAGGCTAACATTATGAATGCAGTGAAATATTTCTTCTAGAAGGCAGATTTTAATTATGATCGTATTTCAAGGATATTAGTAACATGGTAACATTTACATTCACTCTTCAATAAAATAATAGTGACTTCACGATTTTTTGCTGATGTCTGTTTTATTGTTCTCCTTGAAAGATGTGCTAAAAATATTCAAATGCTACTGATAACTCCTATCAAAAATAATTATATTACTTTCTTGAAAATTACTATTAATATTTAATCCATAGTAGATGAGTTACTATGATTATGATCATTTTTTAAAATTCATAACCACTTACCAGGCACACATGAAAAAGCAGTCCCATATGCATTCTCCAAGGCAGACTCATCAAGCATTGAATCAAAGCTTTTCCTCCTCCTTCTAAATTAACTGAATTTAATATCACCAGAGATCTGAAAAAACAGGTTTCAACTAAAGCTAAAATGTCAGTTTCTCTGCAAATGATCATTTGCATGTTATACTGTTGAAAATAGTACCCATAGTACTGAAAGCACTACCATCTTCAAATTTGCCCACTCTTTATCACTATGGAGACTTTTGATCACAACTTAATGACAATTTTGATAACAGTCAACTGATAAAGAAGCAAGAGTTCTTCTAAGTACTCCTGACTCACTTAATTCCCTGCTTAACCTTCTGAGTAGGTAATATTGATGTTTCCACCATATAGTCAAGGAAAAGGAGACTCTAAGCTTAACTAAATGGCCCAAGATCACCCAGGTGATGATGGGGGAGGGTATATCAAATGCTTCCTTCTATATAAAATCTATACTCATGTTTCTACATACTTTACATGCAATAGACAAGATTTAAGTTTTACAGAAACAGAGAGAGAACTAAATAGAGTGACAGACCCACTGTCTTGGTTTGCCCAGGACTGAAGAGCTTTCCTGGGATGTTTACCTTCCAGTGCTAAAACCTGACAGCTCCTGAACACATTGGGATAAAGTGGTCACCCTAAAATAAGTTAATAAATGTAAAGTCATCAAAATAATGTTTGACTCATAGTAAGTACATACTATTTTTATGGATTAATAATCAACCCAAGAAACAGATCTCAAAACTTTAAAGCAACATTTTTTAGCATCCAGTTTTGTGGATCAGTAATTTAGGTTAGCGAGCTGGGCAGTTCTGAGGTCTTATTAGGGCTCATTCATGTGACTGAAGTTAGCTTGTCTCACTCACATGTATGATGCTGACTGCTGGCTCTATAGTTTGTGCTGGCTATTGCCTGGGATGGTAGGGATGACAGGAAATATTGCAACAGTCATAGGAGTCTACAAAGCAGTAACAGACTGTTCTCAATAGTCTCACAGTTCTCTCATAACCCTTAGTCAATTCACTTTCACAACTTCTTATCTCAGTAAATATCACTCTTCGTTCTATCTCTCAGATGATGGCCTTATTACTAATCTAGCTAATAAAAACAGAGACAATCAGAACAAAATCTCATTCTTCTTCTATGAAACTGCTCACTATAAATGGACTTAGTATTGGTGGAATGCAATATGCCTACGCATCTAATGCCAACCCCTTTTCCTGTTGTATTGAATGTACTAACACTCCCTTACTAAAATGTTGGCTCTAGCCATAGATTGGAAAACATAATATTATTACAGGGGTGAGTCTCCCCAAATTTATCTATAGGTTTAACATAATCTTTATTAAATTCTTAGCAGGATTTTTTTGGGAGTACAAATTGACAAACTGATCCTAAAATTTATATGGAAATGCAAAGATCCAGAATAAGTAAAATAGTTTTAAAAAGAAAAACAAAGTTAGAAGACATACTTCTCTATTTCAAACTTATGATAAAGCCACAGTAATTGAGTCATGTGGTACTGGCATAAAGACAAGCATATAGATTCATGGCCAGATTAATGGCTAACATTTTATTGACAAAAGGGCCAACGTAATATAATTCAGGAAAGATGGTATTTTCAACAATCTTAATATAAGACAATGGGATCCCCACATTATAAGGCAATTATAATAATAATTGAATATTCACATGTGAAAGATGAATTTAGACTCTTACTTTACAACATACATAAAAATTAACTGAAAATGGATAATTTATCAAAATATAAGAGCCCAAACTATAAAACTTCTAGAAAACAATATAGGAAAAATTTATGAACTCAAATTAAGTAAAGCGTTCTTAAATATGACACCAAAAGCAAGATACACACACACAAAAATAAATAAATAAATAAATAAATAAATAAATAAATAATTAAAATTTAAAAAATGATTGATAAATTGGGCCTTTTCTGTTGGCTCAGTGGATAGAGTGCTGGCCCGGCATATGGACTTCCTGGGTTCAATTCCCAGTCAGGGTACACAAGAGAAGGGACCATATCCTTCTCTATCCCTCCCTCTCCCCCTTCTCTCCATGTTCCTCTCCTGCAACCAGTGGCTTGATTGGTTTTGAGCATGGCCCTGGGTGCTGAGGATAGCTCTGTTGGAGCACATCAGCCTCAGGTGCTAAAAATAGCTTGGTACTGGAGCATCAGCCCCAGATAGAGTTGCCAGGTGGATCTGGTCAGGGCACATGTAGGAGTTTGCCTCACTATCTCCCTTCCTCTCACCTAAAAAAAAGTAAATATATAAATAAAATAAAAGTACTTATTAACTTTTGGGAAAAATTAATAAATTGGACCATTGTGTTTCAAACCACACCATTAAGAAAACTCAAAATTTTGGCAAGAATGTGGAGACACTAGAACCCTACTACGTTGTTGTTGAGAATGTAAAATAATATAGCCATTTTGAAAACAGTTTGGTATTTCTTTAAAATTTTATCAGAAATTTACCATATAACCTAATAATTCCAGCCATAGGTATTTATCAAAGATAAATGAAAACACATTATTCTCACTGAGACTTGCACATAAGTGATCATGTAACATTATTCAAAATGACCCCAAACTAGACACAATCCAAATACCCATCAATTGGTGAGTGAATAAACAAAATGTGGTATCTCATATAATGGAACACTACCAGTCAGAAGAAACACATTGTTGAAGCATGTTACAACATGTAAGAATCTTAAAACCATGATTAGTTAAAAAGCCAGATTCAAAATGCTGTATTTCACATAAATCCATTATAAGGAATATCTAGAAAACTCAAATGTGTACAAACAGAAAACAGATTATCGGTTGTTTGGGACTGAAGGTTACAATGAAGATTGTTGACTGAAAATAGAAATGAAGGCTCTTCCCAGAGTGATGAAAAGTCTAAAACTGTATTATGGTAATGGCTGCACAAGTCCATAAATTTCCTAAAAATCATTGAATTGTACACTTAACTACAGGTGAGTATTATATCATGTAAATTACATCTCAGTGAAACTAAGATTAAGCAAAAGAAGGAGGAAGATAATTTTTGGCCCTGATTAGTCAGCCATAGAGAACTCAAGAGTAGCCAAGGGGAAAAATGAGGAGCTGGAAAGACAAGAAAGAGGGAAGGACCCTAGGATGATAGCTGGATTCTGAGGCCAGAGGATAAAATCTGGCCAGTGGAAAAAATCTCAGTGGCAAGTATGGCCAAGAAAATTTAAGAATGTTTAAATAATGTTGGATTTCCAAATTTGCTACTGTGATATGAAAATATAAATAATGCAGCACAAATTTTCCTTTTTCTCACATTATTACATCCTTTAATTCTGTAACTAGCCACATCTTTCCCCTTTCTCATGGGTGATGAATATCTCATTCACTCTGTTTCTGAGTACTGAAAATAATGCCACAATGGTGTTCTCTGTCCAAGAAGAAAAAAAAACAACACATAAATTTAATGAAATATCTCTATCCTAGAGGTAAGAACTTTGTACTCTGATTCTGTAAAGTTCAGATGATGGTTCCAATTTACAAACTGGAGTTTAGAAAAACCTCCATTTATGGATTGTTACTTTCTACGGGGAATTAGTTTCTGATTTTTCTGTCATGTTCCTGAAACACATGGCAACTAAGACAAAGGTGACTAGCCTTCTGGTCATAAGAGGTGAGGAAGTACTCTGGCAGGAGAGCCCATGGATTTGCTCTTGAATCCATTAGTGCTAATCCAGTTTCTATCTTTGTTTGCTCAACTTCTTGTTATTACTGATCATACTTACAGAACAGACTAGAAGTGCACTGTGCTTTGCCTAACATAACAGTAGTAGAACAATTTGCGATGAATTTCCCAAAAGAGATGAGTTTCTTGTCTCAGAAAATAATGCCGACACAATGGTTTAGTACAACGTACTTAAGGTTCATATAGACTGGTGTTGAAGTCTATGCTCCATTATTGATTTATTGCATATCTTTGGAAAAGGCCCTTAAATCTTGTTGAAGCTCATTTCACTCATATGCAAAAATGGGGATAATTATGATTTATTGCATAAGAAGCTACCAGGAGGCTCAAATTAAAATATATATATTATAGTGCATTGCATACAGTGGACAAATGAATTTACAGAGATATTTTTTAATGGAAGAAAATTTTCAAAATTTATTAGGGAGGTACTAGTGTGGATGCCATAGAATATGAGACTCAAGGAGGCAGTGGGCAGTCGAGGCTTATATGCCATTCTGGACAAAGGAGAGTGGGGCAGGGGTCTGGGATTTTAAAGAGAAAGCAAGTAATTTACAGGTGGATGAGACTGGGAAAACATGTAGTAAGCAAATTTTGCTGGGCCACCAGAAACAGTTGGACACAAACAGGAGTTCAACAAACTGGCTTGGCTAGATTCCTTCCTGTCTGCCTCACTTAGTTTATATCATGATGCTAAGGCAATGTTCCCTTCTTTAAGCAGATTTTTGAACCTGAATTCCTTCAGGCAGGTAAAGGAAGAGAGTCAAGAGTTTTTTCTTAATCTTTTGTTTCTTATTAAGAGCTTAAAATCAATATCCCAAAAGGCATATTTTGGGGTGGCAAAACCTAGTTTCCCCTCAAAGGTAGTGCTACTTCTGTTTTAAAATTAAATGTCTTTGGGTAAATATTCAGTCAAATCCAAGGCCCTTTTCTTCCCCTTTTTTTCCTGTCTTCCCATCAGTTCTGGTTACCACAGATAATTTTATTACCTATTATTTCATTCACCAATTTTTCTTATTGGTAAATCAACATATGTAATTCACAACTTAACTCACCTCCTTACAGATTTTCTTTTCAGTAGCCCTTTACTATCTGTTTATCTATCTATCTATCTATCTATCTATCTATCTATCTATCTATCTATCTATCATCTATCTATCTATCTATCTATCCATCCATCCATCCATATATCCCTATCTATTAATAGACTATCTTGCTAAAATAATTTTAACAGTTATTTTAATATATTTAAAATATAAATATTTCCACCTAATGGTACAATGTTTACAGAGATTCCTCATATGAGGTATTACTATCAAGTAATAAGGTAGATTTCAAATAAGAAAACAGATTTCAGCATGTATTTGGGGAATTGATCTTATCATTTTAGGGACATAGTTTGCATAACATGAAAAGATAATCCTGCTACTTGAAGTCCTACTGGGGAACTATAAAGCAATTTTAATGTATTTTTTATAGTCTAAACGTATAAAATTCTACATTTATAGATGCCTCAATTTTAAATTCTCTAATTTATACAAGGGATTTGTGTGATAAAATTATATCAGGCTATATTTCATAAACCAAAGTGTTATACGTTTGGAATTTATTTTCACAATTATGTATTCCATACTGAGAAATCTTTGGGGAGTGAATCTGTTTCAAATTTATGCAAGTGTGGAAGTAAGCTAGCAAATTTGTTTGCTGCTTTTGGAATAACTGATAGTCTCTATTTGGCAAGTACTAAACTATTCACATGCTTTCTCTCCAGGTCTCTCTAACCCAAAGTCCTCTTTCGGTTCTGGGATTTCCAGAAAAGTTTGGTTACCGAAAAGACCCACTCTTTTATATTAGGCTGAGAATTCCAGAAGCAGATCCTGAGGCAAAGACTCAGGTAAAAGTGATTTGCTAGAAAGTATTTTTAGGAAAAGTGTTAGAGGAGTGAGGGAGAAGGGCTGGAATGGGGAGGGGTGTAAGTAAGGGAACCATATCAAGCAATGCCCCATGGAGGGTAACGTTAAATCCCACAGAGGACTTTTAGAGACCATGTTGATCACACTGGAGCATTATGTCCATCATGGAACAAGAGATTTGGAGCATTTCTATTCCCATACTTGTCCACTATTGGCTAAACATTCCCTGGCAATGAAAATGAAAGGATAGTAAATTCCCAGGCACTTCTGGCTCTCCATGTACCCAAGTAAAGCAGGTTTGGAAGCTGGAGGACAGTCCTTAGAGCAAAGAGATATAGGGGCTGGTTGTTGGGACTAAAAGCACATAAGCACTTAGTGTATTAAAAAGCGGTGACAAAAAAAACCAAAAACCAAAAACCAAACAAACAAAAAACACACACACCAAAAAAATAAAAATAAAAAATAAAAAGCGGTGACAAGCACAAAACAAAAATGATACTATAATTCTAGGGGATATGTGCAAAGCACTGGCAACATCTGCTACTGTACCTCAATTCTTTGCTAAAAATAGTTCAGGTGTTTTGGAGAGTACCAATGTACATAGCCCCAGGTAGTCAGGGGCTAGAATACAATTGGTCACAGACAAATACTCTATGGCAATTCTCTTTCCTTTGCCTTTGACTGATCTAAATGTGAGCATGTACCTCTTATCTGGTAAATGGAAAAATCTGTAGCCCGCTGGGGATGGTGTTTCTCTCTGAAACAAAGTGTAATCTTTCCTCCCTTGTTTTCTCCTTTAATGTTTCCACTTAAGACTATGCTGCTTGGAGCTCCATGTAGCCATAAAATTTCTATCCATTAAGAAATGAAGGAGTATGGGTCCCATAAGACACTGACGAACCAGAGTCAACCCAGAGACTGCCAAGAGCTGAACTTCTGGTCAAATGAACAAAAAATGCCATTTTGACGTCAGACGTCAAAGGTGATCAATGAGCCATTGTACCTCTGGCTCAGGCAGAGACTACCCTACAAAAGAAAGCTTGAATTGTACAAAGATGTGAATATTCAGGCCCTTCCATAGTCTTTTCTAAAACAACCTAAGAAGGACACACGTGTGATGGAGATGCTGGTTCTTCTTTCCCGCCTCCCCTTTCACAACCTTTTTTGGTCCTTGTAAAAGAAAGAAAACCTCTACTCCATCCTTGAACATTGCCACTGGTGATAAAAACCTCTAGGAGAGCAAACACAGAGACAACTGGCCTATAATTTAATCATCGTGATTTTGGGAAAGTGAATGACTCTAATTACTAGATAACAAATAATTTTGCGAGGCAAATGGTTTCCACTTCATTGGTTTCCAAGGATTTAAGGGGAATCAAGTTGTCAGCTAAGAGATCATTAAAATACTATTGCTGGTGGATCATTTGGTTATTTTTGCATGTGACTTAGGAGTTCAACCAGTTCAGTTGCTAAAACAAAATATCTGTTTCTTTTCTTCTTGTGAAGAGGGTTTGTTAACACTATTATAAAATATTAAAATGAGGATAAAAATCAACCCTGGCTCAGTCTAGCAGTAAGTAATATCTATTCAGGATTACATGAATTATAAACAAGAAAAGAAAATTCCCAATCATCTCAGTAAGGAAAAAATTTTTCAATAAATTATTTTTTTGTTTAGTAATAATTTCTCATAATTCTGTTGTGTTTATATACTTTTTGTCAATTGTGTATTAATTAAAATTATGATGATATCTCTATCCAAAAATTAATATTAGAGCTTTATAACAAATTTTAAAACATAATACTTCAAAATATAAACATATTAGTCAATGAAATATGATAGGGTAATAAATAAAAGAATTATAAGCAGAAAACACATCACAGAGCAGATAGCTTGGTTGGTTAGAGCATTATACTGAAGTACAAAGGTTGCTGGTTCAATTCCTGGTCAGGGCACCTACAGGAACGGATCAATGTTTATGTCTATCTCTCTCTTTCTTCCTCTTTCACTAAAATCAATAAGTAAAAATTTTAAAAATATACCACAGGATAATCTGATGGGAGAAATGAGGTAGAAATATTAATTCCAACTTAAAAACTCATAAGGTAGTATTTCCAATGATTAAGAAAGAACTATTTATGTCTAAGCAGATGATAATAGCTATCAAGATAATACATTATTTATAATTCATAGGAAATACCTAAAATGTGATATATCAATGTCACTACTCATAATTCACTATAAATGGTCTCCTTTGATGTTATTTTAATATTGCAACCTGAAAATAATTACTTAAAAAGAAATGTACGTGGGAGTACATAATTTTACAAAATAGTCTTTGTAATTTGAGAGCTAAGATTTAAGACAAAAACAACTCTATTATGTTCTCGACTATAAGGAGAATCTTTAAAAAGCCTAACTTATGGAAAACTAGGGTAGGATGGTAGTTGTCAGGGGCTGGGGGTGGATGAATGGGGTGATGTCAGTTAAAGGTACGAACTCTCAACTACTAGATAAATAATACCTGGAATCGAATGCACAGAATGGTGACTATAATGATCAATACTGTATTATATACTTGAAAGTTGTTAAGAAAGTAGATCTTAAATGTTAACACACATACACACAATTTGCAGTTATATGAGGTGTGGGAGTGTTAACTAACTTTATTGTGGTAATCACTTTGCAATAAATACATGTGTGTATTGATCACATTGTACATCTTAAACTTACATATGTTGTATTTCAACAATATCTCAATAAACTGTAGGAAAAAAAAGACACCTAATCAGAACTTTTCATGCTTGCTGAAGGAAGAATCTGTCACTAATTCAAAAAGCTTTACTCTTCAGTGCCTCCTAAGTGATCCTCAAGCATTTAATATAGAAAATATTTGACTGGAAACAGTCCAAGGGTTCGTTAGTGGACAACTGGAATAAAAAGTTGCAATACATATAAACAATGGAATACTACACAGCCATAAAAAAGAAGAAGATTTTCTCTCTTGCGACAGCATGGATGGACCTGGAGATCATTATGCTAAGTGAAATAAACCAGGCAGAGAAATAAAATAATCATATGGTCTCATTTATATGTGGAATCTAATGAACACAGTGAACTGAGGAACAGAATAGAGACAGAGGCGGGACCACAAGGAGCAGAGGGAAAGCTGTCAGAGGGAAGTGGGTGATGGGATGTGATCAGAGAAGGTAAAGCGGTTAGTGAAACTATATAAATAAATACATAACACAGAGATATAGATAACAAGATAGCAAATCCTAGAAGGAAGGGGGGGAGTTTCAAGGAGGGGGACAAAGGGGGTATAAAAAGGGATACAGGAATGGGGGTGATGGAGTTATATTGAGTGGGACACTTGAATCCATGTAAACACAATAAATTAAAATTAATAAAAATATATAAATAAACATAAAAAAAGAAAATATTTGATTATTTTATAGTCAGGTTGTAAATGATGTTACTGTTCCATTTGGTAAGACTATGAAGTAATCTATACTATCAAAAATACTGGTTAAATTTTAAATTGGTACCAATATGTTTTACTTTATTGTTTTAGTAAATTTAAAATCTACGCAAAAACAAATGTTTTCTTTTACCTTTTCAGTATGTGTATTTTTTTATTGTAGTTCTCTGATTATTTTATTATAACCATTAATTACATAATATTATTTTTTATTTAAACTGTGTTTTCTTTCTACATGCTTTTAAAACTAGAAAATATGTATTTTTGATTCCTGATCCTTTCATTTAAAATCTGGATTATGCAAGTAACTTAAGACATAAATCAATATATAAAAAAAGAGAAAAAAAAAACTTTAAAAGGAAGTCGGCCTGTCATAAAAGACCTTATAAATAGAATTAAGTTTATATTGCTAAATATAATAAAAATTCTATAACTTCTCAATAGAAAACATATATACTGTACAGAAATAAAATTCAGCACTAACAAACTGAATTAAGCCATCAGATAATTTGAATAAAAATAGGCTGAGAGAAGTAACCAAATAATTCTTTGTAGTGTTCACTCGTTATTTGTATATGTTACAAGTCTTTTCTTCTAGTCATTTTCTTGTATTTTAATTTCATTAATTTTATTTTTTGTGCATTGTTATTTATACATTTTTTAAAATCTGTTTAACTTCATGAAATCTATATTCCTTTCTTCCCCCTTCCTTCCTTCTTTCCTTCCTTCCTTCCTTCCTTCCTTCCTTCCTTCCTTCCTTCCTTCCTTCCTTCCTTCCTTCCTTCCTTCTCTCTTCTTTCTCTCTTTTTCTTTCTTTCTTTCTTCCTTTTTTCTTTCTTTCTTTCTTTCTTTCTTTCTTTCTTTCTTTCTTTCTTTCTTTCTTTCTCTTTCTTTCCTTCCTTCTTTCTCTCTTCTTTCTTTCTTTCTCTCTTCTTTTCTTTCTTCTTTCTTTCTTTCTCTTTCTTTCTTTCTTTCTTTCTTTCTTTCTTTCTTTCTTTCTTTCTTTCTTTCTTTCTTTCTTTCTTCCCTTCCCTTCCCTTCCCTTTCTTTCCTTTCCCTTCCTCTCCCTTCTCTTCCCTTTCTTTCTTTCACTCCCTTCCTTCCTTTCTTCTGCACTTACTTCTTTCCTTCTCTCTCTCTCTCTCTCTCTCTCTCTCTCTCTCTGTGTCATCACTACCAGTGTTTCTCTCATTTCTTTATTTCTGGGTTGTGATTTCCTGAAGGAGGAAAACTTTTTATACAATCTTTTAAAAATACAGCTTTTCTATAACATCTACATTACTTATTGATACATTTTTAAATTTAGTTAAATGATCTTTTTTTCTTCAAACATTATTTTTTAATATTTTTCATGAGAAAGAGAGAGAGAGAGAGCAAGTATGAGTGAGGAACCGGCAGGAAGGGAGAGAGATGAGAAGCATCAATTCTTCATTGTGGTTTCTTAGTTGTTCATTGATTGCTTTCACATATGTCCCTTGATTGGGGAGCTCCAGCTGAGTGAGTGACCCCTTGCTCAAGCCAGTGACCTTGGACTCAAGCCAGTGACCATGAAGTCATGTCTATGATCCCACACTCAAGCCAATGGTCCCATGTTCAAGCTGACAATCTCAGGGTTTTGAACTTGGATCTTCTGCATCCCAGGATGATGCTCTATATACTATTTCACCACTTGGTCAGGCTTCTTCAAACATTATGCAATGTGTTTTTAATATAGCATTTTCCTATTTATTTGAAATGTGTCTTTATCATAAATTGAGTATTTATCTATACATAAGTGTTCTTTTCTGAATTCTCTCTTCTGTTTCATCAATCTTTGCTTCTTCCTTCACCGATTCTACCTTGTTTCAATCACTTGTTTCACTTCATATTTCATTTTAAAATAATGTTATTACCCTTTATTGATCTTTTGAAAGTATTTCTTGACACTTCTCATGTTTTTCCCTACTGTCATATAAACTTCAGATTAAGCTTGTTGAATTCTTTCTATCATAGAATCATCTGGATACTTTGTATTGGGATGGCACTAAATCATGACTGAACATAGAATAAATATCTCTATAAAGTCTCTAACTTTAATCAGAACAATTAAAATTTCAATAGCAGGAACAAGATGGAACAAATACAAAATCAATGGATTAATCATTCACATTATCTCCAATTATGAGCATTGTTAATTTCTACCTCCTGTTATAGCCATTGCAGGATGAAGCAATATGGATATTTTAGAGTAAAATTACATGAAGACTGACTTTATTTCAGTGTAACTAAGAAGAAACAAAAACAAACACAATAAATCCATGGAAATATACCAAAAATTATAAGGACATAAATTATTGACTTGAGCCAGGGTAACTTCATGCCAGAGTAAAATAAAATTAAGAAGAATCTTTTAAACTGTCTTATTTGAGTGCCTACAGCACTCTTGGCTCTTGAATGAAGCCTCAATATGTCCATGTTTTTAACTTTTTCTATTTAAATTCTTGTCAGCTGCCATTTCCAAAAGTATCCATTCTCTCCCTCTATCTCTCTCAAATACAAGGTCAATATTTTCTTGTATATTTTAAGTAAACATTTTGTTTTTCAGATCATAGTAGAGTCACATGCAGTTGTAAGAAAAAATACAGAAAGAGTCTGTGTATCTTCCACCCAGTTTCCCTCAATGGTAGCATCTCGCAAAAAGATAGCAAAATATTAAAATCAGGAAATTTACAGTGATACATACACTGATCTTGTTCAAATTTCCCCAGTTTTATTTGTACTCATGTGTGTGTATGTATGCATCTCTTGTCTTTGTTTTCGATTCCAGATTTAATTAGCTAGTGTACATCAGTCATATGAGTATTTTACCTTAATTGCAAAATGGCAATTTGTTTACCAGTTTTGCTGTAGATGTGATGGACTGCATGGCCCAGGATAATTTGTAAGAATTTAAATGTATTTAATATATATTAATAATATTAATGTATTATGGAAATTAGACCACAGACTATGAGTTCGTGTCATGTGAACGCAAATGTATCAGGAAAGGTATTTCTATTTGTGAGAAAGGGGTTGGTGTCTCATCTGTTGATTGTAATTTATTAGTATGCACTCTAGGTGGTTGGCTTTTTAAATGAGTTTTTGCTTTCACATTATTCCAGTGAGACATTTATAATTAATGTTACAGAAAAATTACACTAGAGCAATATTTAGTCAATCTTTGTCAATAGGACACAAAAGCATAAATCTAACACTAGATGGGGGGAAAACAGAATACAAGATTGCTTTAGAATAAACAGGGCAAATGTTGATTCATTTATTTACAACTACATTTTTTCTTTTACTAATTTCTTTTGGGTGGTATGCCTATCTTTGTATAAATTCACTGTTTCATCTTACCATAACTATTATTCATCTATATACTGCCATTTATACTTCAAAATAAAGTCATTGCTTAAAAGGACAAGCTCTCATATTTATTCCTTACTTTAAATCATTCTGTGGGTTTTATCTTTCTTAATTATACTTAGCTTATCATGGTAAGAAATGATGTTTTGTCTCAAAAATATTCAAATGGAATTCAAAGAGGGTCCTCTTCAAGACCAAATAGAACTGGAAAACATGAAAGATTCATAACTAGGAAAGACATGTTCTTTCTTTTCTTTCTTATACTGTATTTTTAACCCAAGAGTTCTGGGCTTTATGAAATATTTAGAATCCCTTAAATCGTAGCACATTGTTGAGAAATAATTTATTCTGATTTTTAGCTTCAAATTGATAAAATAAGACACAAGAAATATATATAGATAGATCTGTTGGTATGGTTGCTATGCTCAGAGTTAAGCAGAGAAGTCCATGCTACCTGTGACTCAAAGTATCTTCTCTAGCTTGACCTTTGCCAAGCTTGAAGAACTGATTATTTTTTGCTGCTATGAAATTTGGAAGGTACAAGTAGAGAAACAGTCATCCTCATCCTCATTGGCATCCTCATCATGTTGATTATATACACCATAAAGTCTGATGTGGAGCAAAGGTAAGTGAAGGAGGCAGCCATCAATAAATGATGGTTCATATTTTTTTGAATATAGCTATTCCATCCAGAAATGTGTCCATAAAGTCACACGTTTTATGTTATGCTATTGTACACTTCTTGCTAATTGCTATTAAATTGGTATGAAAAGACACACTTTATGAACATCTATAAAGAAGAGGATAATAATAATATTACTTCATATTGCTTAAAATATGAAGATGGTTTTGCTAGACTGAGAAAGGAGAAAGAGAAAAGAATTAGAGGTAGTAGAAACAGCACAAATAAGTGTAATTGTGCATATTAAACATGACTCAAAGCATATTCAGAGCAAAGAGTACTGTGCTATGAAATTATTATGAAAAATAATTTGATGTTAGATAATGATGGGCTTTGGTGCTCAGAAACATGATTTGAAATATTAAGATCTTTAAGGACATTTTGAAGGTTCCCATTTCCTACTTAGTACTCTTGTTTGTGCCTTTGAATTCTTCCTCTTCTTAGCTTTTTGAACGCAATCTTGGACTTATTTTCCCCTGAATGTTCCCTTCTGTCATTGCCACCAATACTCTTTATGCAATGATAATTTCAGATCAGTTTCTTTAAAAATCCTATATTAGGAAATTGTATTCACAAAGGAGACTGTGGTTATGGTAAAACTCAGGTTGAGCAAATGCCTGGCTAGGTGTAACGTAGAGGATTTGGAGTTCCCATACCCTACCTTTGAGTACTGAACTTCTGAAGGGGGGTTTCCCTCATGTTGTAATGAAATATCTCCCTCTGTAGCTCATATCCAGGGACCATACCTACTATTACTGACTAAGATGACTGGAAAAACTGACTGGCTAGTGAGTAATAATGGGACTATAACAAACACCTGATAATGAACAATAGAAATCCATTTAATTCTAGATGCATTCTCAGCAGGAGAGAGAGAGAAGAATAAAAGTGCCATCCTCAACTCCTCAACTGGCTGACAGAAATGACTGGCATTTCTCAAGGAGTAATTCATCTGTTGATCTGAGTAAATTATGAGTGCTAGTAAATAAAAATCCATTGTTCCCTTGCCCCATACATACACAGAAGAGCAAAAATAATAATGGAGAAGAGAAAACTGGTATATTCCAGTTTTCATACAATATTAAAAAATTTGAGGTTGAGAGAATAGAGTGAGAGGTAAGACTCTCAGGGTGAAGATACAGAGTTCAATTACCAGAGCAATGATCTCAACGTATCCCCAGTGTCTGTCTCTTAACATCGGTGCCTCCAATAAAGCTTCATTTCTATTCTGCACAAGGAGAGTACTGTACTTTACTTCAGATGAATGGGTAGAATAAAGAATAGGACAGATTCTATATACTCCTAAGCCCACATAATCATCTAAGTACGAGTATGCCATTCAACAAATGTTTATCAACCACCTATTCTGAGCAAGTTACTTTTCTGGAGTTGATGCCACAGTTGCAAACATGACAAAGTTTTTGTCTTCATAAAACTTATATTTGAATAGAATATGAGAAGGATAATGAAATAAACAGAATATACAGTGTTTAAATGTAATTACTCATGTCAAGTAGAAGTGACTAGTACCAGGAAGTAATTTCAGGAAGCAAGATGCAATAGCTATAAATAGGTATTATACTGCCCTAAAATTCAAGTGAACCCTATTCAGGAAACTACTTGTAGGATTTGTCAGGAAAAAGAAATACACTTGATATGAGTTACAAATTTCTTTAACAGAAACAAGGCATCTACCTAGATTGAGAATAGGAAATATTTCTATGTGGCATAGCTTTCTCCTCTCATTCCATAAAGAGGCAACTGGGACACTTTCTGAGCAAGCAGGGTCTTATTAGAGTTGAGGAGCTTACCTCTCTTAAGGGGTATTGTTAATAAATTTTATGTAAGGGATTTATTCATTATTTGGAAAGAACTCACATTAATAATCCAAGAGCTTCTGTTCAGGAGCTTATGTATTTTAGGCTTTTTGGATTCCTAGCCTGAACTTGGAGTTAGCAGGGATACAATTTCAGTCAAAGGGAGAACACTGAATCAGTGCAAAAGCACTCTCCCCAAAATATCTGTGGGCTAAGAGCTTTAATATTTTGTAAAGATAAATTTCCCACAGGCAACTCTTAACCTATTTAGTTGTGATACTCTTAGTTAGGATCTCCCAATGATGAGTTGTTTCTTGACTTAGCAGGTACATGACTCTTTTCCTTTTTGCCTTGGGGGAGGTTCTTTAACTTTTCCATATCTCCCAACCCATTTGCTGAAATTCCTATTTTAGCTTTCCTAGGGCCAGAGTCTGCAACAAAGGGACTAGGGATTGAAACCTGGCTACAGGACAAAAAGATTGGCACAAACCAAAAGGTGCATCTTTATTAGACACTATCATACTCTGTTGTACATTTCTCTCTTTCTTTAATTCTTCATCTATTTTTTAAGGAAAACATGTACATAATGTCTAACAGAGTCACATATGGTGTTAGAACTGTGAAAGTCATTTATATCCTTTTGAAAGTCATGCTTAGATGGTAAAATAATTTCATGTAGGTAAGCCCAAAGGGTAAACAATCATTATAAATAATTGTACAAAGTGTCAGTAAACAATAAACACTAAAAAATAATGAGCATTTATTTTCTGTACAGAAACGGTGGAATAACAAACTTCAGTGGTCACAGAAAACCAAAGATGAGATATGTATTACAAGTATGCATTAACAATTTTAAAACAAGCTTTCCTCCTGATAGATAAGGTGAACTGTTTCTCAGATATAGATGAAATGGCCAATTTAAAAATAATATACTTTAAAGCCCTGGGTGGTTAGCTCAGTTGGTTATAGTATTGTCCCAAAACACTAAGGTTGTGGGTTCAATCCCCTACAGGGCACACACTGGAAGTAACCAATGAGTGCTTCCCTATCTTTCTCTTATTTTTTCTATCTCTCTAAAATAAAAAACAAACTGTTTTTACAAAAAATGACATACTTCATATTAATGATAAATTTCAAGGACTTTGCCAACCTGCCAGAACCAAGGCTTGCAGCCTGACGCATGAGCCAGCTCCTCCCACGTGGATGGATTGAAAGCCCAGAACAGGCGGAGTCCCGCGACTGAGCGAGGGCATGCAGCCCAGCCTGGCCTGTGGAGCCAAGGCTTGCAGCTGGCCTGGAAGCAGGCTCCTCCCACAGGAGCAGGGCGAAAGCCAGGAATTAGGCAGAGACCCACAGCTGAACAAAGGTGCTCACCCTGCCCTCAGGGCCAAGGCTCTCTGCCTGGCACAGTGCATAACTCCACCTGCAGGGATGGGGCAAAGGCCGAGGCCACTGAGGCTTGTACAGCTGAGCACCTGGTCACAGCCCCTCCCGTGAGGAGAGTCAGAAATCACAGTAACAGTCCCAGTGGGCAGGCACCAGCAACCCCTGTACCAAAATGATCTAGGCAGCAGCAGCAGAGGGGGTGGCAGGCCTGCAGACAGACCACACCTAGGGAATACAAGGGCCACACCCAGTGGACTCCAGTGGCCAAAACCTTCTTTTACACAGACAAAATGAGAAGGCAGAGTAATGCAACACAAATAAATCAAGAGAAATCCCCAGAAAAGGACCTGAATGAGTCAAATATAACCAAATTACCAGATGCAGTTTAAAATAATTTTTAGGGTGCTCAAAGATCTTAGAACAACAATAGATAGTCATTATGAACACCTAAATAAAGAGATAGCAAATATAAAAAAGGACATTGAAATAATAAAAAAGAATCAGTCAGAAATGTCAAATACAATATCATAAATAAAGAACATAATGGAAGGAATTAAGAGCAGGATGGATGAAGCTGAGAATCGAATCAGCGAGTTAGAGGACAAGATAAATGAAGGCACGGAAGCAGAGCAAAAAAAGACTAAAAAAATCTGAAGAAAGTCTAAGAGAGTTCTGTGACAACATGAAGAGAAATAACATCCACATCAAAGGGGTTCCTGAAGAAGAAGAGAAAGAACAAGGGATAGAGACTTTGTTCAAACATATCATAGCTGAAAACTTCCCTAATTTAAGGCAGGAAAACATCTCACAAGTTCAAGAATCACAGAGAACTCCATTAAAGAGAAATCTAAAGAAATCTATACCAAGACACATCATAATTAAAATACCAAAGCTAAGTGATAAAAAGAAAATATTAAAAACTGCTAGAGAAAAAAAGGAGCCCCCATAAGGATGACTTCTGACTTCTCAACAGAAACACTTGAGGCCAGAAGGGAATGGCAAGAAATATTCAAAGTAATGCAGAACAAGAGCCTACAACCAAGACTACTTTATCCATCAAGGCTATCATTTAAAATTGAAGGAGAAATAAAAAGCTTTCTAGACAAAAAAAAACAACAACAAAAAAAAAAAAAACAAACTTCAGGAAATTCACTACAACCAAACCAAGGCTGCAAGAAATGCTAAGGGGCCTGTTGTAAACAGATCAAAGGAGAAAAAGAATATAGCAAAAGAGGAATACAGTTTTAAAGAATAAAATAGCAATAAACAACTACATATCAATAATAACCTTAAATGTAAATGGATTAAATGATCCAATCAAAAGACATAAGGTAGCTGTGTGGATAAGAAAACAGGACCCATACATATGCTGTCTACAAGAGACACACCTTAAAATAAAAGATGAACATAGACTAAAGATAAAAGGATGAAAAGAAAAAGAAGTACACATTACATTTTATAGAATACTTCTAAAACAATACATACAGGCAGTCCTGGGATACAAGCAAGATAGGTTCTGTAGGTTTGAAAATGTTTAAGCATGTATATGCACAGAAAGGTAAAAATAAATACTATGTTAAGACAAACATCCGGCTGAGTTGCATTTAATAGGTAAATGTACCAGTTCCAACTTACATGGAAATTCAACTTAAGAACAGACATATGGAACCTATCTCATTTGTCACAGGGACTGCCTGCATTTAACATTCACCTAATCATAAGGAAACAAAAAAGAGTGCTAAGGATTTTCTAGATTAAAAGAAGTTAGAGACGTGACAACCAAATGCAGTCGGTGATACTTGATTAAATCCTGGATTAGCCTGTAACAAAAATTTGTGAGATGACATTTAGAAAAATGTGGGGAAATGCTTTTAAATAATCACTCTTTTTCCTCCATTACTTTCCCCCCATTGATTTGAGAGAGAAAGAGAGGGTGGAGGGAAGGGAGAGGGGGTTCAGAGAGAGAGAGAGAGAAAAGAATGGATATGTTGCTCCACTTAGTTGTACACTCATTAACTCTTCTCACATGTGCCCTTATGGGGGATTGAACCTATGACCTTGGTCTGTTGGACAATACTCTATTTACTGAGCTGCCTGGCCAGGGCCTAAATAGTCATCTTCAGATAAAATATTTTATTATAATATTTTGGCTTCTTCAGATATTCTTAGCTTTATTGCTACAAAATGCAGACTTAAAATAAATCTACCATTTTCCATACAATAACTAGATTATAAAGTGAAAAAGAAGTTTCATTTTATCTTTAAATGTTAATGAAAAAATTGACCATGCACAGCATTCCATACTAATAAAAAATAGAAAGGGTTTGAGAAAGAAAAGGAGATCTAATATAGCAGGTTTTCAGAAGCAAAAGCAACACTCTGTGGACAAAGTGAAAGGTAAGATATTTGCAATGATTGTGCTCATTATTTTATGCTCCGTGAAGACAGGCATCATTTTGTGTTTCATTCACCCCTTTTTCCCACCTTTCTATAATAGTGCTGCCACAAATTAGGTGTTAAGTAATAAATATTTGAAAGAACGCAGGGTGTACTAATTGCCCTTATATACACTACTTAATTTAAAGTTACGTAACAAATCAGAGCTAAAGAGCAATCTCTAGAGAGGGCATGTGAAGAGAGAGCGTGCATGAGCAGATAACTTGTCCAATATATACTGGAGCAATGGCGTGAGTCTAGCCCCACTCAACTCACAGCCATACATCAGGTCCCCAGTCCCTCTAAACATCATCTAGTCCTTTCCTTCCAAATAATAAGAAAGGGATTACAGAAGAAGGAATATGTCTTTATTAATTGCAGACCCAAAACAGTGCCCTATACTCTTTACCCTAGTCTATGTAAGAAATACAATTCTATATTAGTCTTTGCTAATGAGGGAAATTACATGTCATAGAGAAAACTGCTTGCTGGCATTAGAGTTAAACGTTCTTGAGTTCAAATCTCAATTCTGTTCTTACTTCCACATTGTTGTCAGTAAGTATATATTTGTTAGGTGAAAATTTCATGTTATTAGTCCAGCCTACAGCTTTATCACCCTGAATGTGCTGGATCTCCTCATATTATTACTCCAGGACCCAAGGTAAAGGATGATCCTTGTGAACTGTATTCATTATCACCAAGGCAGAGGTTGATATGAGCTGAAGTGTCTCACTTTATAATATACCACCTAGGCCCACTCTCATTAAGTGCAACTAGTCATATGGTTATTCTTCTTCAAGCTGATGGAGAAGGATAGTTTTCAAATGGCTTTGGGAAAAGAGGAAAGCAGATTCTAGCAATCATTTGCAATATTGCAACACAAGGGTTATCTGATATGAAATTAAAGAAGATATAGTAGAAAATAGATTGGAGAAAATACAGAGAAATAGTACTTTACAGTAAGAATATTTTATACTTAGTAACTTTCTAAAGTGCCTTTATTCATATATTTTTTAACAATAAGAGTAGACAAGCATTGATTAGTTTTTGCTTTACCTCAGGGGTTTACTCCAACGCTAGTAGACTTTATTTTGAAATAAATGATCATTTAGAGAAGAAGAGGTAGTATGACAGACATGATTCTTTCAATCCTCACAACAAAACTATTAAGTCAGTATGCCCAGCTAAATATAATGAGAGCTAGATTAATGCAATGACCTCTTCTCTTATCTGCTTCTACTCTGTCATACCTACAGTCTACCATCCACACAACAGAGAGAGATCTTCTAAAAATATCAGTAAGATCAGGTCACTCCTATGCTCAATACATTCCACAGGTTGCCCAATTCAGAATAAAAAACCAAGGTCACAGTGTGGTCCACAAGCCACAGCAGAGTCTGCTTCCTGAACCCCACAGTAATCTCTACTTTCATCTCCGATTTTTATGTTATTGCTCTCTCACCCTCACTTACTCTGCTTCTGCCACCTTCGGTCTCCTTGCTGTTCCTCAAACAAACTCAGCATGCTCTTCTCAGTGCCTTTGTACTGCTATTATTTCCACATGAAATGAACTTTGCCTACACCAGTGGTTCGCAAATGTTAGCTGCATTAGAAGTGCAGGGAGGTCTTGTTAAAATAAATATTCCAGGGGTCCAATCCAGACTTTCTGATTTATTAGGTCTAAGATGGGATGCAATGATTTGCATTCCCACCAAGTTGCCAAGTCACACTGATGTTGCTGGTTCAGGGATTTGGGTAATTATAGTACTGCTCTATACATACAAGTTTCACTACCTTATTGTTGTCAAATATATTCCCTATATTATTACCCTTACCAAGAGACATTCTCTGACATCCTATGTTAACAAAAAAGAATACATACTCCTCATCACTCCTCATCAGCCTTTATTATCTTGTTTTCTTTTTTTTTTTAAATCTTTTTTTTTTTTTTTTGGTATTTTTCTGAAGCTGGAAATGGGGAGAGACAGTCAGACAGACTCCCGTATTCGCCTGACCGGGATCCACCCGGCACGCCCACCAGGGGCGATGCTCTGCCCACCAGGGGGCGATGCTCTGCCCATCCTGGGCGTCGCCATGTTGCGACCAGAGCCACTCTAGCGCCTGAGGCAGAGACCACAGAGCCATCCCCAGCGCCTGGGCCATCTTTGCTCCAATGGAGCCTTAGCTGCAGGAGGGGAAGAGAGAGACAGAGAGGAAGGAGAGGGGGAGGGGTGGAGAAGCAGATGCGCGCCTCTCCTGTGTGCCCTGGCCGGGAATCAAACCCGGGAATCCTGCACGCCAGGCCGACGCTCTACCACTGAGCCAACCAGCCAGGGTCTATTATCTTGTTTTCTTTTTGTTTTTCTTCATAGAATTTACCATCTGCTGTCCTATAATTTATTAATTTTCTTGTATTTTCTTTTGTTCTCATTCACACCCATCAGAATACAAACTCCATGAAAGGAGATTCTTTGTCTATTTTGTACACTACTGTATCCCAAAGCCTACGTTAACATCTGGCAAATAGGTGCTAAATAAATATCAGTTGAATTAATGACTTAGCAGAAATTTGAGAGAGAGACAGCTCCCAATGAACACTAGAAGTAACTTTGGCTCCCCACCCCCAAGAACTAATAAAGACAGGGTAATGCCATGATGATGAGAGGGGAAAATGGAAGATTACTATCATTTGTGAATTTTATTAAAAGCCTTTGAGTAGAATCAAATATTTGGAGGGACCAGAGAAAAGAAACTGTGATCTCCATTGTTTACAGATTTTGGCAAAGGTTTTACAGGGAGCCCATTTAATTCTGATGATTAGAAAAGTGGCCATAATTGTTAAAGAGATTGAATAAAAGAAGTTCCTATTTTCTAAATAACCTAAAAGTGTCAAAATCATTCACTGAGTTTGGGGAGGAATTATAGCAGGGAAGGGGAAAATAATTTTCTACCTTCCGCATCCATGACTGAGTTGTTAAAATTTATATTTTGTTCACAAAACTATTAATATAATTCCATGCCTGTCATACTTGCAAAATAAGCACTGGAGCTATGATCACCACCTTGATAGGTATAACAAAATTTCCAAATATAACCCATTCCAAACAAGGCAAAGATAATCACACAATTCTCAATATAGGCCACCATTTTACATTATAGTTTTCAATAAAAATGTTTAGTTTAGAATAATTTTAAATTTACATAAAATTTTCAAAAACAGTATGGAGAGTACAAATTTTCATGGTTTTTGCTGTATTGATTAAGTATTTTGTAGAATATGCTTCAATTTTGTTTTCTTTGATGTATTTCTCATGGTTATACTGGAGTTATCAGTTTGGGAAGTAAGACCACAAAGCTAAAGTATCTTTCTTTTATTTTTTAAAAGATTTTATTTATTGATTCTTTAGAGGGAGAGAGAAAAGGAGGGGAGGATTGGGAAGCATCAACTCATAGTAGTTATTTCTCGTATATGCCTTGCCTAGGTAAGCCCAGAGTTTGGAACCGACAACCTCAGCATTCCAGGTTGACACTTTATCCACTGCACCACCACCACAGGTCAGGTGCAAAATAACATTCTAATCACATTGTATTAAGGGTTCATGTGCTCCTTATTCCTTACCATTGTTGATGCTACCTTTGATCACCTGGCTGAGGTAGTGTTTTTCTCTTCGGGAAAAAAAAATCACTATGCACAGCCCATACTTAAGGAGTTGGAAGTTATGTGCCACATCCTTGAGAGGGAAAAATTGATAAAGATTATTTGGAATTTTTCTGCATGGAATATTTATCTATTCATTTTCATTAAGTTATTCATTCTATCATTTATTTTAGCATGGTCATATGGATTTTTTAAATACGTTTGAGTTATAATCCAATATGACATGGTTTATTTTTTTGTTCAAATTATTCCTGCTTTGACCACTGGAAGCTCTTCCAGTTGGCTCCTGTACTACTTTGACATAACTCCATTGTTGTGAATATTGTTTTAGCATTTTTTTAATTTTTAACAGCACTACTAGGTGCTCCAGGTTCATCTTTAATTTCCCCTGCCCCATCCTAAAATTGGCCACTTTTCCAAGGAGCCCTAGTTCCTTTTTTGAAGGATGATATTAGAAGTTAAGAGCTGGGCATTGAGTATGGTCATTGCTTCCAGGTTGTCTTTATTTCTAGGCCCTCTCAGCTGACAGAGCAAGAAAACACATGTGTACTAAAGTGTTTGTATAATATATATACATTTCTATAAATGTTTCTGTAGGTAACCATTTGTATCTAGAGTAAACTTGAGTTCATACTAATGTCTCCAACTTTAATCCAGTATCAAATGAATTATTTAAGCCTTTCCATCTGTAACCCCTCTCTCCAACAGTGAAAGATCAGGCTACCCCGTTCACCATCCATTTACATAATTGTTCAATTAAACTATACATGTACAGTGGTTTCATATTTTTTACTGCAGGAAAAAACTACTCTAGCAACTAAAGTGCTTATGCTCAGTTCCTTTTGCCTTTATAGTCATCATCATTTTCAAAGCTACTTAGGTCAGCAACTTCCACTCCCTACTTCTTCAATGAGGTGATACTAATATTTGTAGTACAGATTCTTTCATCACAGTACATATTGACCTCTTAAATTATTTCTTTTAAAAATTCCATACATTAGGTTCATTTTTGTGCTAGAATATTCTATAGGATTTGTCAAAAGCACATATCCATGTATAGACCACTACAGTATCATACAAAATAGCTTCACCACCCTAAAACATCCCCTGTGCTTTTCACCTATTCAACTGTTCCCTTCTCAAACCCCTGGTGGAAAGTACTGTACTGTTGACCATCTTAATGGAGTTGACAGCTTTGCCTTTCCAAAATATAATATAAATGGAATCACTCATGTGGGGAAAACAGCTGTGTTAGGCTAACTCATTTGCATGAGTCACGTGTGTGTAGCCTATGTAAGGCTATGGGTGCTTTCCCTCAGGGCAGTGTTTGTCGGATTGCCTGCTCACCACTGCAAGGGGCCATTCTGCTGTTCATTCACCTGCTGCCATGAGAAGCGGTTTTTCCCTGCCTGTTTGCTCATCTGTCATTGCGAGACTATTAAACGGGAATGGCCCAACACTTCACAGCTCTGCAGTTCCTCTACATTCCGCCCAAATCTAATGTGAACCAACCTGGCCTTAGCTACCGGCATTACAATACTGTATATAAGTTTTTCAACTTTCTTTTTCTACTTAGTAATATGTCTTTAAGATTCATCCATATCTTTGCTTGCATTGCTAACTAACACCATTTTATTAAGTATTGTTCTACTATGTGGATGTACTACATTTCATTTATTCATTCTAATTTTGAAGGGCATTTTGCTTGTTTCAAGTTTTTGTTGCTTATGTATAAAGCTACTATACACATTCATGTGCAGGTGTTACGGTGGCTGTAAGTTTTCAAATCAGTTAGGTAAATATCTAGGAATCTGATTGCTGGATTATATGGCAAGACTATTTTTAGCTTTGTAAGAAACTGCCAAACTGTCTTCCACAGTGGCCGTATCCACATTACAGTGGATTAAAAAGAAAAAAAAATCTGGATGTTTAGCATTTGCAGGTAGTATCATAATCATGGAAATGGGTTCATTAATAACAGTGGATTGAATAAAGCATATTTTAGGCACATCCTGTGGGATATTTCTAGAGCATTACCAACACACTCAATCCTAATGTGTCCACTCATGAATCAGTTTTTGATATTGAGACAACTCGGCCTGTAGCCAGATGGTATGAAATGACTTTGCATATAAGCACAGCAAAAGTTCTAGAGCCCAGTGTTCATTATTTGCTAGCTTCTAAGGAAGTGGTGAGTTTGAAGGGAGGGCCTTGAAACTCCCCACTCTGCATTGCAGTGATGACAGCAGAAGATATCAGTCTTTTTCACACAGAATTAGCTCCGCCAGCATTCAGCTCACTCAGGAGAGAAATGAAAATTGGTGTTTCTCAGATGTGAGTGAAATAAATATAAGGGATGTTAAGCCTTCACCTGAATTATAAAACCTTAGGTAATTCAGAAATACAAACTAGAGCCATGTCTTCATTTGTCCATTTTTCCATCCTTTGTACCTCACTTGGATTTTTATGGATTAAAGCCACAGTACTGAAACATTAGTGTGCATCAAAAGCACCTGTAAGGTCAATTAAAACACAAATTGCTGGGATCCAATTCCAGAATTTATACTTCAGTAGGTTTCGGTTAGAGCCTGAGAATTTTCTATAATTTCACAGGTGATGCTGACATGGTGATCCAGGGTCAAGTTTTCAGTCTTCTAATATTTTAATAAAAAGTTTGCTTTTATATAGTTTAAAATCTCACATTTTGAAATTTGTAAATGATCTCCGTTTAAAACCATGGGCTTGCCTGGTCAAGGCACATACAAGAAGCAACTATGAGTTGATGGTTCCCACTCTTTCCCCCCTTTCTCTATCTCTCTGTAACTTCTTGTCTCTCTCTTAAAAAACTCAATAAAAATTAAAAAAGAAATTTGTCAATAAAATGCTATTTTGCCTAAACAAGTTAGTGACCATTATTGTTTTTTGCTAAGTAAAAAAAAAGTATATGAATTCACTGGATTGCAATTAATAAAGGTAGGCAAAGAAATTATCTTATCATTCATTTTTTTATACAACCAACACTACCAAATAATTCCATCATCTGCCATGGAATGTGCTTATTAGAGTAAATTAGTAAATAATACTTGTGTTAACTACAATACTGATTATCTCTGACAGTTCTCCAATTTATGAGAACAAAGCCACAGCCCAGGTGCTAGGTGAAACATAGAGGAAAAAGTTGATGATATATTTTGACCCCTCTTTTTTTTAATTAAGTGAGGCAGGGAGAGAGACAGACAGACTCCCACATGAGCCCAAATGAGATCCACCCATCAAGACCCCTACATGGCAATGCTCTGCCCATCTGTGGCCACTGTTCCATTGCTCTGCAACTGAGCTATTTTTAGTGCCTGAGGAAAAGCTATGGCGCCATCTTCATCACCTGGGGCCAACTTGCTTGAATCTTTCAAGCCATGGCTATGGGAGGAGAAGAGAGAAAGGGGGGTGGAGAGAGAAGGGGGAGGGATGGAGAAGCAGATGTTAACTCTTCTTTTTCTATGTTCCTATTTACTGACATTGCCAGGTATATCTAGCCTGCACCTTTCCTCAAGAGCTTAGACATCATAGTCTTTTCTTTGTATGTACTCAGACTTTCTTTCATATCGTCTTTTGTATATTTAGTAATGATATCTTTTCTTTCTGTGAAAGCATTATGTGTGTCTTTTCTTCACCTCTAAAATTTCCATTTTGCTCTGCTGTGAAAAGCTAAATAATCTTCTGTCATTGAAATTTTATCTTATCTCTTTTCCTTTTCAAAGCTGAACACATATTGTACAAAACTGAGGTCATACTATTTAAATTATTCTTTGACTAGAGTTTTTTAAAAATCAACATTTCTTAGAAATCTTTACACTTACTTTAAATTAGATTTTTTTTTCATTTTGATAAATGCATATAATTTCATTTTCTTTACAGAAAAGTTAAACTTGCTCAAAGTAATTTAATTAGTTCAGAATGATACAAAATAAAAAATTAAAGTTTCCCTGACCTCTGCTATAAATTTTCTCAAAGGCAATTTTTGTTCTTTTTCTTGCATTTGTTTTATTATATTTTCTACGTGTAAAGTGTATGTATACACATTTAATTAAAAATTAAAGCTTCTGAATTAAAATTGAATTACACTATATATATTATTTTACCGTGTCTATATTTTACTTAAGATATGTTGCAGGCCTTTACATTTTAGTCCATGAAATTGTTCTTAATTTTTCTTAAGTTGTAGCTAATATTCTTTAAATGCATATGATGTGATTTATTAAGTCATTTCTTGGTAATAGATGTTTGTTTTCTGTGATTTTAAATAAATAAATATATTTCTCTTAGATCTTGTGTAAACTTTTCCATAGTCTAAATTCCTTCCAATAGGAATATTAGATTGATATTGTTAAAATAATCAGTATTATTAATAAATAACTTAAGAAGTTATTACACTGAACCTGTCACTAGGGAAACTCTAGGTATAAGAAGACTTTTTTTTTCTTCTGGAATCTAAATTAAACAGATTTAAACATATTAAATACAGAAAGAAATAATAAAAACAAAAGAGAGAGGTCAAGTTCTCTATAAGAAAAATGAAGCCATTGGGTTTGGATTCCTAAAATCTCATGTGTAAATAAATTCATGATTTAAAAATTCAAGATATTTTGTGGAAATGGAGTATAGAGAATTAGGATGGGTGATAGAGCATGAACAGCAGTCTGTAGTTCATAATTAATATATTAATATTCACTAAAGTGAAAAACTAAAGAAAATATAGTAAATAGAACATCAATGGCATTTTACGCTTAGAACTAGAGGCAGTTAAGGTACAATTAATTTTATATTAATTGCTAGAAACTTGTTAGTATATTCAAGGGAAAAAATGCTCGAAAATATATTTCTTCTTCTTGTGGGTCTCTGCTTAAATGATATCCTACCACACACTCTTCCAATACCTCATCTCAATTTCTATAACCCTATTAACTTTATTACTCAGATTTCTTGATCTTCAACTCCTGGGTCTATCATTTCTCCCAGAGATAAAAAGAGTGACTCAAATGTGTGAGATGGATAAATCTTTGGATGACCTTTACTCAACCTTCTCCAAAAGTTCTTCTCAAAACTCATAGGATTATACTGAAATTAGTGCAGCTGTTCTTTACAATCTCATGGGATAAGAAAACTAGAAACCACATGATGTAGTGTTGGTTAAGCTCAGTTTATGACTTTGGAAATACAGTCTCTGGTCATCTTTTGGACTATTGTATTTGACAGGTTGGTTCTCCACCTAAGCCTTTTCTTAGGCTCACAAGATTTCCTGTGGCTTCCACATTTTGGGGTATCTGTCCCAAAGAGCAGTTCCTCTTCACAAATCACTTTTTAACAGGGAATTTTTTGCCTTTCCCTCAAGTGCCCTTGGTCAAGATTGCTAGGCATGCCCATTTATAGTTGCAACAACAACTGACAAAAGAAGTATCCAGCATGGTTAGCCTCTATTTTTGGATGTGAATTCTGTCTTTAGAAAAAGGTCGTGGCCTTGGCTGATTGGCTCAGTAGTAGAGCATTGACCCAGCATGTGGAAGTCCTGAGTTTGATTCCTGGTCAGGGTACTCAAGAGAGGTGACCACCTGCTTTTCCACCTCTTCCCCTCCCCCTTCTCTCTTCCACTCTCACAGCCATAGCTTGATTGATTCAAGCACATAAGCCCTGGGCACTGGGGATAGCTTGATGGAGCCTCCACCTCAAGTGCTAAAAATAGCTCCATTGTGAGCATGGCCCTAGATGGACAGAGTGTTGGCTCCACATGGGAGTTGCCAGGTGGATCCCAGTCTGGGCGCATGCAAGGATATTTCTGTGTCTCTCCTACTCTTGCTTAGAAAATAAAAACAAACAAACAAAAAAAGGTTGTAACACACACATATACACAAAGAAACAAACAAACAAAACAAAACAAATAAAGGTTGTGGTCGGGAATGAGAATGTATGATTAAGAGACAATGTCTGACATGGTAGTGAAATGAAAGTACAATAGTTTATTCAGTGATAATTCATCACAACTTCCTGTGACATTTTTCATGTTCTTATCTTTTCTGAATGTTTTCTTGGCTCTCACTATGAACTTAAGACCATCAATTACTTTCTGTAACCTATTGTTTTCACTATTTTTTATTGGTCTAAAGTCCATGATCAGCCATTATGATATTTTTCTCTTCTTCACCCAAAAGTCTTGCTCATTTTTGAACTATCAGAGCTGCCTGAATGAAGGCAATTGAGTTAGATTAACTCCAAGAACATGTATAATTTTTACATATTTAAGAATATAGGTATTACAAATGAAAATTAAAATGTTTCATTTTGGGGTAAGGCAGTAAAGTCATTTATTCTCTTGTTAATATTTCAGAGCTGTTCTATAATAGTTGTGTTATATAATCAAAGGTAATATTTGTAATTATAATATAAAAACAAGATATATAGAGGGTATCCTATTGGAATAAATTATACATACCCAAGACCAAAACTAAAAAATGAGATGAGTTAATGATAATTTATCTAATATACAGTTTACTCTTGTTAAAAAGGTAAATAGCCTTTGCCAGGTAGCTCAGTTGGTTAGAGCATCTTCCCAAAATGCCAATGCTGTGGGTCCGATCCTTGGTCAGGGCACATCCAAAAATCAACCAATGAATGCATAAATAAGTGGAAGAAAAATTGATGATTCCCTTTCTCTCTCTCTCTCTCTCTCTAAAATAAATCAATAAAAATCTATATTAAGAATATTAAAATATTAAGCATAAAGAGTAAAACTGATTAGGAAATGGAAACAGTTTTCTTAATACACAAATTTTAGTTGAGAGGGTGTCAGTTAAGATCCTAATATTAGCCTGACCAGGCAGTGGTACAGTGGATAGAGTATTGGACTGGGATGCGGAGGACCCAGTTTCGAGACCCTGAGGTCGCCACCTTGAGCGCAGGCTCATCTGGTTTGAGCAAAGCTCACCAGCTTGGACCCAAGGTCGCTGGCTTGAGCAAGGGGTTACTCGGTCTGCTGAAGGCCCACAGTCAAGGCACATATGAGAAAGCAATCAATGAACAACTAAGGTGTTGCAATAAAAAAACTGATGATTGATGCTTCTCATCTCTCTCTGTTCCTGTCTGTCTGTCCCTATCTATCCCTCTCTCTGATTCTCTTTCTATCTCTGAAAAAAAAAAGATCCTAATATTATATTCACATTTTATTTCACTAATAATATTTCATAAATAGTTATCTGTTACCTTTACCTGTTGTTTATTTGTGATTAGAATTGAAGAATACTCTCTAATATTAAGTTTCTCTGATAGGCAAGTAAAAATCATTTAATATACACATTAGAATTAGAATTCACTTAGAATTAGTATGATTTAAAGAATGCATGTTCTCTATATTTCTGAAATTATCACCTTGCTCTCTCCGTTGAAATAGTATACACAAAATACGCTCATGTTTACACAAAGTCTATTTCAGTTGTTTGTATATAAGTAGGCATGTTTACTTTAAACTTAAATTTAATTATGCTTAAATTTAGACATTTTAAATTGTGGTTCACATGGCATAAAGGATCCAGAATTTTAACTATGAAGTCTAGATTACAATCCTGACCTCTCAGTGTGGTAGTATGTGGGAGACTAAAGTAGCAAAGCTCTTACAGTTGAGGCTTAGAAAAAGGCTAAGTTCTCCCCCCTACTCCTCCATATTGGCTATAAAGCTGAGTATTTGCACTCATCCCAACCCCCTACCTCACTTGCTTGGTTAAGTTGCTAAAGGCTAGGTTTTTCTCCACACATCCATGTTAGCTGTGATGCAGGACTGTTTGTACTTGTCCTATCCTCCATGTCCCTTGGAAAGACTGGAGGCAGTTTTCTTTTTATTCTTTGCTTTGTGAAGTTAAGATGTTATGCAGAGTAGAGGGCTTTCTAAACTTGGGAGAATTCTTGGGTTGCCTTGGAAATGTGATTTTGTTTTAATAATCTCTGATTTGCTAATGACTTTACTTTGCCTTATAAATAACGCAGGTGTGGGGGTGGAGACACCCTTTTTGCAACCTATCTTCTGCATTGCAAAGAGTCCTCCCGAGCCCATCCTTTTTTCTCTTTAAGCCTATTTTCTTCATTTTGTGCCATTCTCACTCAGGACCTGGAATTACTAGCTGTGCTGGTTCACGGCAGTAGTACTAGATTGTGTTGGATACTTTTAATTACATGGAGCTCTCTGACCTGCTGCTTTTTCTTCTGATACAATCATTTCCTTAATTTGGATATTTGAAGTAATTGAATTATGATCAAGTAATAATTCTTCCCACTCTGAAACAGAAGGCCAGAAGGCCTTAATTATTTAATTCTACTTTAAAATTTATACAAATATATTAAATGTAACACTCTAATTTAATAAACAGATTACATTTATATGGTTTTGCTTACCCTCAAATATACTTATAATGATTTCAATTTTGTATAGAAAAATGCATATTCTTAAAGTGTTCTTTGAGTAATTGCTCTATATTCTAATGCACTATCAAACTATCACAATCGAATGTGGGGTGGTAATTAGAGAGTTTAAAACTATATTTCTAATTTATATTGTGTCCAATAAGCATTACTGAGCAATTATTATATTCAGAGTGTTACAGATCATCTATTGAGGGATTGCATTTTTAAGTAGTAGCTCTATGAAAATAAAAAATAAAGGAAACAGTATTCCAGAAACCTCAGTGAAAAACAACAAAAACACTGATTTAGTTGTCTAAGTGCTTGTAGATCCATTGTTTTGGTATACCATGTAGGATAACCATTTCACCTTATGTTTCTCATGGTCCTCATGTATAAAACATTGGTAGTGGATTAGGTGGCACTTAATGTTTTCAGCTCTAAAATAGTATAGTATAGTTCAATAGAAAAGCATTGAAGGTTTTGATTGGGGAGAGTAATACAAAAAAGAAATGGCCAACATACAGTCTGGATGCAGGAGGAAGTTGAATCTGGAGGCAAAGAGAGCAATTAGTACAACAGCATACTATGTCATGCTTAAAGAACTGTTCTTTCAGCTTATTATATATACATATATGTACATATGTTATATACATATATATGTATATAACATTATATTGAATACACTGTATTGAATACACAGTGTATTCAATATAATGTTACAGTATGTTTTCTCTTTGAGGCTCTTTGTAATATGAGAAACAACATTCATATATAAGTTTGTCTCTTCAGTTTCACAATTTTTTAATTTTTTTTATTTATTCATTTTAGAGAGGAGAGGGAGAGACATACAGAGAGAGAAAGAGAGAGAGGAGAGACAGAGAAAGAGAAGGTGGGAGAAGCTGGAAGCATCAACTCCCATATGTGCCTTGACCAGGCAAGCCCAGGGTTTCGAACCGGCAACCTCAGCATTTCCAGGTTGACGCTTTATCCACTGCGCCACCACAGGTCAGGCTCAGTTTCACAATTTTAAACAAGTGGACCTTATATTTAATTGCAAAATACCTTTGTTTTATTTTTTAATAGCCTAGCCTACTTTCCATTCAACTGGTACTTCCATTTGAATTTTAGATTATTGTTATTTTGCCTACCAAACTTCCTCGAAATCACCATATATTTCCAAATACAGTCCCATTTTTTTCTACTTCTTAATTTCTCTAATGAATTCTATTTCTTTGAACTAGTTTCTTTGTTTTGTTACCTTTATTCATTTTAGATAATAAAACACCTTCTGTCTCTTATCATTTTTGTTAAAGATGTGTTATATTTAAACTCAATCAACCCTTCACTGTTTATCATGATTCTTTACAGAAAAAGAAAATATTCCAGTTATTCCCTAGAAGAAGGTTGAACATTTTGTGAATGCAAAACACAGAGAACACAGAAATAGCAGTACCTCATAAGTTTCCAATGTGTCGTGTAAACTGTTCTGGTACGTTGGTGAATAATGTATCCACTATTGCTACAGCAGCAATGAGGAAAAAAAATTCTTTTCTGTAAAGGACTAAATATGAAGTATTTTAGGTTTTGTGGGCTATACAGCTGCTGTTGCAATTAGTCAACTCTGCCATTGTGCCATTGACCTTTGGACAACACAAAGGTTAGGGGTGCTATTGCCCCTGCACCCCATGCTGTCAAAATCTGTTGAAACTTTTGACTCTTCAAATACTTAACTACCAGTAGCCCACTGTTGATAGGAAGCCTTACTAATAATATAAACATTCAATTAACACATATTTTGTATGTGATAGGTTTTATATACTGTACTCTTACAATAAAGTAAGCTAGAGAAACAAAAATTATTAAGAACATAAGAAGAAAAAGAAAGTACATTTATTGTATTTATTTTAAAAATCTGCATGAAAGTAGACTTGTATAGTTCAAACCCATGTTGTTCAAGGGTCAACTGTAGCATGAAAGCAGGCTGAATTGGGTCCACAGGTTATAGTTTGCTGATTCCTGTTCTACAATGTCAAATATTTATTAAATGTTTCTGTAAATGTTATTTATTGCTTTAAAATAAAATAAAACAATGTTTACCCATTAGATAATTTTTACATTGTGAACCTGAAAATTGTATCGTTGGCACCTACAATTTAGCACTCTCATATATCAGACATTCTTGCAAGACATGAAGTCATAACATGACTTACAGAACATTTATTATAAATTTTTATAAGATGACAGTTTTACTTTCTTAATGATTGAAATGATAAATGTCACTGCATAGTTTTAGGATCAAGAAGATAAATTTGTTTGGAGTTGTAAGGCTGAAAGTCCACAACTGATTGTTACTGCTTTCCCCTCTGGCATAAATGGAAATGAGGAAGCCTTTAGATCACTTACATGTGTGTTTCAACAAAAGCCTGGGCACAATGACAAAAACAGAGGTAGAATCTGTGTTAGAGATATAGGAGAATCTCACTGAAAATAAAATTGCAGAAAATATAACGGAGCCTCATGAGGAATAGATAATCATCAAACACATATTTTCCCAATTTCTCTCTTCGCTCTTTCTTAGAACTTTCCATCCATGCCTCTTTATTACATCTGTTCCATCATCCTTTCTGAAGGCTGCTCATATATGAAAAGCTTTTAATGTTTGTTCCTTCATAACTTTGACATGTACACATATTTTGGCTCGCCTTATTCCGAATCTTACTTTACCAGATCTTTCAGTTCATATGTTCAATGTCTTCCTACTACAATGACTGTCCTTTAATCAGAGATTCTGATTGCCTGCTGCCTGACAAGAGAATGCTTGCCTTTGAGTTAGCTTCTCTGCATTCAAGAGCTATAGTCAGAAAGGTTAGGGTCAAGTGACCTGATGTCAAAATTGAAGCCATTCAAGGCTGAAATAAAGTTTCTGAGTAAGAGCTGAGGGCAAAGGAGGAAAAGAAACTGCTATGGTGGCTATAGCATGAGAAATAAGAACCCCATGGATGAGGGAGTTATTATTCTTGAAATTATAGATGAGAATTCTTTTCATGGTAAGGTTCATAAGAAAGAAAGATTCTTGATATTAGTCAATAGCAGAGAGGTCAGTGTGCTGGGTGGATAAGCACACAATCTTTAAATTTTCCCAGAATGATCACAGATTGAGAGCATAAGAGGGAGGTTATGACCCAGGGTCAAAATCTTGATGTGAGGGGACAATGAGGTGGTTAGTAGGTGTTCAGAAGGAGTGGGATTTATTCTGAAACGACAGAATAATAATGGTGGGGAAGAGACACTGAGAAGAGAGCACTGTGAACTGTGAAAAAATAAGTAGCCTAGGCTTCAGAGTTTTAGCACAGAGAGTACCATGAAGGAGACCTAATTACATCTTCCAGCCATAATAAAGTAGTTTCAGTCCTCTATAACCCTTTTCTTTTCTTTGCCTTTGTACATTTAGGCGAATCATCTCATTTCCTGCAAAATTTTTTTTCCAATTTACTCATCTTAAGCTCTGGTAAAATCACTAATCTCCTATAAAATCTTTCGTGCCTATGAAAAAAGATTAAGTTCTCAAACAAAACAGAACCAGACTCATAGATACAAAGAAGTGAATGATGGTTGTCAGAAGGGAGGGGAGTTGGGGGACTGGGTGAAAAAGACAAAAGGATTGAAAAGTATAGATTGAAAGTTACAGACTCGTCATGGGGATGTAAAATATATTCAATAGTATAAGGAATAATATTGTAATAACTATGTATGATGTCTAATGGGTACAGAAATATTGGGGGAACACTGTAAAGTATATTATTGTCTAAACACTATGCTGTACATCCAAAATTAATACAAAATAATATTGAACGTAAAAAAGAATAAATTAAATAACAAAAAAATAGGATTAAGTTCTCACTCTTCCACATGCCACTGTATGTACTATATGTGTGTGTGTGTGCAGTTATTACATTATTCTTTAATTGAATATCACACTTGTCTATTTGACAGTATACTACAAGCTTGTGGAGACAGTTTTACTCATCTTCATATAGGAATAACCTTGCAGGCACATAGTGGGTACTCAAGAATAATTATAAAACCTCACAAATTTAATTGGAATGAAGTAATTATCACCAAGCTAAAGAAGAGTATAGCATTAGTGTCAGTGGCTCTAATGAGGTAGAGACAACCTCTACGTCTCAGTGGAATTCAGGAGGTAGACTCCATTTGGCCAGTAGATAATTACATTCTTAAAGGACACCCAAGGAATACTTTGAAAGGTGGTAGAAGAGTGGTGGCTAAGGTTCCAGAGAGAAATCAGAGCCATAAAAACAGCAGGTGACAAAAAAAAAAGGCTCAGGCTGAATCTCTGGTTGGCACTTCGGAATTCAAAATAATGAAAGAGGGGTGCTGGGTGACATCATCGGGGCAGCATTGATATAACTGTTCTTAGGAGTATTTAGTATGGGATCTGAACTGGGTACTAGAGTGCAATCCCTCGTGAAAGGATAATGTTGGTGTTTGGCTTAGAACTGTGAGACCCCCATTAGTCCAAAGTTGTGTCATTCACTTCTGTGTGCTTTTACTTCCCCAGCCAAAGTCCTCCATGACATAAGACTGAGGGAGCCCTCTATAAGACTTGACCAAAATTGCACCCTTGTTTGTGCTTCCTCTTATTGCCTGTCCTGCTTTCACTTCTGCTTTACCTTTTCCCCCTGCGCACTCTTTCGTAATAAATTACTTGGACAATAATCCTTATCTCAAGGTCTGTTTCTGAGTTAACACAATCTAAGACATCTTCCCCTCCCCCTATTAAAGCTATTGGGGTATCTAGAGAGGATAGTTTGCCAGGGAAAAGAGACAGCCAGCAACAATTCAAATTGGACCAAAAATGAACTCAGAGGTAACAGGCAATTTATGTAAATTAAATAAGTACTCAAACTTTCTGTTCAGTCACAGAACAATATGATGTTGAATTCTTGTATGCTGTACCCTCAAATCAGGTAATTAAACTACATTTTATCAGAACCTGTGTTTTCAAATTCTAGTTACAATTATAGCAATTGAGAAGCAGACAAATTGAAGTTGACAAGAACGTCAAAGCCATTACTAATGATAAATTAATACAACATTTTGAAAGCTGACAAAAATCCTCATAATTAGAATAAAGGCAACAATGGAGTGCTAATTTTCAAATCCAAAGACAATGTATCACTTTTTCATGACTTTTACCATAAAACAATATTCAGTTTTCCTTACGCTTGATGTAGTCCCCACAAATATCAGAAACCACAATCTTTTAAGTCCTCTTTTCCTTTTCTCTGACTTAGTTTTCTACTGAATTTCTTTACCTTTCCTTATTTTAAAATAGCGTGTCTCCCAGATCCCATAGTTTGAATCTCTTTCTCTCCAACCTTCTTTTCTGAGGCAATATCATCGATGATAATGATTTCCTTTCTCATTCTATAAGCTAATCACCCATAAATCTTTATTTCTAGACACAATGTTTGTTCTAGATGCCAGAAATATATACATTGCTATTTCTTCACTACCTTTACCTGTTAGAATTGAATACAGAAGTCTGTATTCAACATGTTAAATACTAAACTCATTGTTTAGCTCTTATTCTTCTTGGATTCTATATGCTGTTTATTGAACTCACCACTGTCCTTGTCAATCAATTCAGAACTCTCAGAGCAATTCTAGACCTGTACAGCTTTCTCAGTGCAACATGGATCCTTGTCAGAGCCCCCTCCCCCTCTTTTAACAGCTATCAAATTCTTTTCCTGTCTGTATGCAATAGTCACAGCCTAAGTCATCAATCATATATCACCAGTAGCAGAGATATCCAATAGAAGTATAATGGGAGACACATTCATAGCTTTCAAATTTTTAGCAGCCCCATTAAAGAAATTAAGAAGAAACAGGTAAAATTACTTTTAGTAGTATATTTTATTTAACGTAATATATTCAAAGTATTATTTTCAAAATATTGTCCATATCAAACATTAGTAGGGTATTTTATATTCTTGAAAAAAATTGTTCCATTGACACCAGTATATATTTTATACTGGTCAGCACATACATCTCAGTTCTGACTAACATATTTCAACTTCTTAGTATTCAAATATGTCTGGTAATAGCTATCATATGGGAAGCATATATCCGAACTATTGGTATAGCTCGTTTCCCTCCACACACATCCTCCACGATACTGTTAGTTAGAGTGATATTTCCGATATGTAAATCTTATTTTTATACCTCTCTGTTTCATGTCTAGCCATCACTTGTATGATAAAGCCAAACCTCTTTTTCACATCTCCCAAAATCTTCTATGTTCTTACAGCTTCCTACTCTTCATTCCTCATGGTGCCTGGAATTTATTAATCTTCAAACTAATAAGATCATATTTGTACTCAGTTCTTCAAATTCTTTTGTTGTTTCCCTTTGCTGAGAGCTTTTATCTTTTTTTGCCTTCCTTAAAACCTTTTATTTGACCTACTCGTTTTTAAAATGTATATTCTGTGAAACCTTCTATGAATTCCACCTGTACTCCTATGCCAAACATGATTATGCACTCTGCTTCTCCATAGTACCTTGATCATTGTTGGAAAAGACCACCTATAAAACGATACAAAAATATTTTTTGTATTTATCTATTAATTAGGCTTTAAAACTTTTGGGGGCAGAGAGGGTGCCTTATTTATCTTTATAACTCCAGGGTCCACAATAGAAGATCAACAAATCTGTGCAGAATAAAGAAAATAAAAAAAATCAAGTACTTTCCCCTGAGGAATACCTTACCAATTATGAAATTATTACATTCACAAGCCTGCTATATACCATCTCTCAATTTGTATATTGCACAGGGCTTCCACATTAAGAGGGCACAATTCACATCACAGCTTTATTATGAATTAAATGAGAATGAGGATTCAGAGAGTCATAGTGTCCCACCAGAATTCTGGAGTAGCAGAGAGAATGAGTCCACTCCTACATATACTGTCATCTGTACAGGGTATTTCACACATTCAGAAAGCACACACAGTTACTAACTAACATACACACATGTACACACAGCTATATTCTACCCAAACACTGCTCTGGACATCCCCTGATGTACCTATTCTTGTCTGCCAGGAGCTGTTGAGGACATAAAGCCTACCACCACCTGTTTCAGAGTTGAAATAGTATCTTAGTTGGGGTTAGAGAGGGCAGTATAGGTGAGTGTAGAGTATGAATGCCATTTGTTGTACATGCAGTTCATCTTTCCAAGGATGTATGAACAGGAAAGAGTCAAGGATCCAGTGAGATATTCACCCAGCAATGTCCACACATTTTTAAAATTCATACCAAACCCTATAATACTCAGTCATCTTGATGACATATTTAGTGATCTCAGAATGCAGTAAGTCTTCTGGACATGATTCATATAGTCTTCATGCAAAAGTGTATCCATTGCTACAGTTATATCATATAATAAACAGCCACAAAACTTCAGTGTCAAACAAAAATAAACATGAGTTTAGCTCATGATCTGCTTGTTCTGGACTGGGATCAACATATCTGGACTGAACTTGTCCATCTGTCTGTGGCAAGCTGCAAGTTGGCAGGTAGCTCTGCAGATCTTTGTTGGGATCATCCACATTTCAGAGATTGGTTGGCTGTTGAGTTATCATAATGTAGCCTTGGTTCAAACAATTGGGCCCATTCAGTTTCCTGCCATGTGTCTCTTCCTGCAGCAAGCTAGCCTCGGCAAGGCTTTCTCATGCTGATGACAGAGGACAAAAACAGCAAGCAGAGAAACACAAAAGCCTTTCAAAGTTCTTCTTGCATCAGTTTTGCAAATATGCTATTGATCAAAGCAAAACACACTGCCAAGACAGAGCTGGAGAGCACTCCAGAGCATGGCTAGAAGGAGGAATGAATAAATGCAGCCATTAATGCAATAATTCCAATGCAGAGGAGAGGATATATAACCAGGTCAATGTGATGGTTAGAAAACAATTTACCAAAAGGATACCTTAGTGGTTCATTTATATTTTGTGGAATACGTATTTTATTTTGAATGTTGAAACTTATACCATATTAGTCCTTCAAGGTGTAAATATGATTCTGTTTTTTTGTTTGTTTGGTTGGTTTTTTTAGTTTATAGCAGCAATGCCCAGCCAGAGTGATTGATCTTATGAACCTTGGAACAGAGAGGAAGTAAGGGTCGGGCACCAAAGTTGAGAGGCCATGGAGAGGTAAGTTGATGCAGCCTTACTTGTGAGTCTATGTGAACAGGGGTTCAGAGATTAGTGATAGGATAGCTCACTCAACCCTTTACTATCTACTCTTACATGCCTCTCAGCTCTTCTTTAGTAAACTCTGCAATTTTCCTTTTTACTGCTCTGACAACACTTAGCCATTCCTAAGATGAAGAAATATTCATATTTCCTGAATTCTGGTGTGTCAATGGAATATAAACCCACAGAACAAAAACATAACCCCCCCAAAATTCTATAATTTTCAGAGTAATATATTGGGAGAAAATATATCCAGGCTCTATAGGAATTCATCTTGAACTTAACTTCACATTTTTGCTTTGTAACAGTGTACATTCTGTGACTGAACATTGAGCTAAATTTCACTGATAGGATTCTAACTGGGAATGGGAAAACAAATGACTTTGTGGGTTTTTTCTCCTTGTGGTTATCAGCAGGCAAACACTCTCCTGGTCCCATTGACTGCTATATTGGTGGAGATGTTAATGATCTAAATCCAACAGATGCTTGGAAGCAGAGTGCAAGTTAAAATATGCAACAAACAGAAATAAGAAAAAGTGGGCTGTTTCACACACAGAGAAAACTCTTCCTGTAATTAGAGATAATTACCAATGTTAGAAGATGAAAAGCATCTTTTTTTTTTTGGTTCTTGAAAAGCTAAATATAAACTGCAAACAGACACCAACAGGTACCTAAATTTACAAGAAGCATAATTCCTTGCGAGAAGTAGTAAAGCTTTCACCTTCTTAGCATTTCATATACACTTTTCAAAATATACCTTAAAAATCATTTGCTACTTATAGTTTCTAGCAGCATGATTTATTTTTTGGGGGGAAACACTGATTCCCTGTAGTCAAAAAGAAAATAAAAAATAAAAAAGAATCATGGTATACTTCTACAAAATGAAAACAACTTTTCTCTATAAATGTGTTCTTATTAGATTGCTTTACATGAGAGTTTAAGTCCTAAAACAAAATTTACATTTCAGTATTATAGTAGAAACATTAAAATATCAAAAAGGGGTACTTTCATTTCTTATTCTTGTTTAAGCCCTGTCTTAGTTTACATTATTTAATTTTCACAGAAATTTTAACTGTTTTGACTCGACATTCTAATTTGATGTCTAGTATATACAACTCTTACTCTCCTAATAACTGACATTTCAATAAGTTAGGTTTTAGGTGTCATAGAAACTAGTAATGGAAAACATTGTCTACTAAATATGTATCTTCAGTTTCCTTACTGCTGGAATGCAGTTTGTTTGTTTTTTCATTTGTTTTGTACCCATAGCAAGGTTTATGAGATTATTTTTAGAAAAGAGTCAGGACTTCCCCTGGACCTATTCTTCTCAAAGTGCCTGGTCTCTATGGGGAGGCATTCAAACCTAAAAGAAAATTAGAGTACTCAATGAAAAGGACAAATCAGTACTACACAGGTCATTAATATCCTACAAAAAATTGTTTTAACAAGACTATAGGGCCTGACCTGTGGTGGCGCAGTGGATAAAGCGTCGACCTGGAAATGCTGAGGTCGCCGGTTCGAAACCCTGGGCTTGCCTGGTCAAGGCACATATGGGAGTTGATGCTTCCAGTTCCTCACCCCTGTCTCTCTCTCCTCTCTCTCCTCTCTAAAATGAATAAATAAAATAAAATAAAAAAATAAGACTGTTTAAAAAAAAAATTAAAAAAAAACAAGGCTATAGGGAACTCTATAAACACATTCATATTCTCCTCAAGTATAATTTATGCTCTCCCCACTTTCTTAAGAAAACTTCTTAGTGAAATATTCAAAGTCAACTTTCCCAATATGGCCGTGGCCTACAGTTTTGCACTCATGCTTAGTTATTATTTCCACTCATCCTCTAGTGACATTGCATTATTCACTTCCCATTAAAAATATTATTCAGTTTCCTACCTCCAAAAAGTTTCTGTGAATGTGTTTTATCCTCTTCTCCCTATGTGTCTCTTTCTGTTTTTCTCTCTTTGCTCCCCAATCCCTTTCATCTGTTTTAGATTTCCTTAAGAATCAACTCTTTAGGGCAGCCCCACAGGCGCATTTAAGGATAGCCTTATCTTTCTTCCCAGAGCACTTTGAATAAACCATAATCATATAAAATTTCACCTTGATTTGTGTGTGCATTCAATTATCTATATATCCATTTCTCCATCTAGATGTTAGGATGTTTATGCTATTTCCCACTTGGCTAGGCTCCGATAAATGGTCTTATACACACCTTGTTCACAAATATTCAGAAAATGTTCCACAATTCATGATCATATTGAGAATTTAAATACTAGTTTAGAGCAGAGATCAGTAAACTGTAGCTGAAGGGAAGACCACCTGTTTCTGTAAAGGAAATTTTGTTGGAACACAGCCATGTCCATTCATTTATGTACTTTTCTTGCCGCAGAAGCCATATGGTCTGTAAGCCTAAAATATTTATTCTCTGGCCCTTTACTAGAAAATTTTGCTGGCTCCTGGTTTGGAGCTGTCTTGACTAGTACAATCACAGGAGTAAATAATATATACTTGGGGATACAATGCGTCAACTTAGTCTAAGCACTATTTATTGTACCAAGTGGCAATTTACACATTATGATGGTCAGTTTTATGTATCAGCTTGGCAAATATATGATACTGTGTTATTCAATCAACCAAACATTGATGTAGGTGCTGTGAAATTATTTTGTAGCAGCAATGAAAGTGTATAATTGGTTGATGTTAAGTAATGGAGGTTATCTTAGATAATCTAGGTGGGCCTGATTCAATCTATTAAAAGGCCTTATGAGCAAAGTTGAGGTTTATAGGAAAAAAATTCCAACTGTTAGAGTAGGTAGCTAATCAGACATGAGCCAGAAGAGGAGGACAGAAAGGGGAAGAGAACATCAATGTTAAACATAACCATCAACAAATAACCAGAGGGCTGACCACAGTTCACAAGCCTCTGATATGGGCCAGGCAACTACACACACAGCACACAGGGGAGCATGCACAATGGGACTCACGAACAAGGCAGTGACCAAAATAAGACCGTCCCCTGGGGATGCTAGATGTAAAAGGGCAAAATGATAGAAAAGAGCACGTGTATAGTCTCAAAATGCATACAGTGCAGGTGTAAGACCTCCAGCTAGGGGCAGAGATGTGCACATACAATGGGCAGGAAGAGCAGGTGGGGGAGGAGGAGGCAGGAAACAAAGGAAGTGCCCAGTTAAAATCATTAAAACCTAACTATGTGATCAAGCAGGGCATTCAGATCCATCTCCTTCAAGTGTAGTTTCTCTTTGTTAAATAAACCACTACCCGCTTTGCTATTCCCCTCTTTCACTTGAATTCATACTCTTGAGAAGACAAGAGCCCAGAAACCACAACAATACTGAAGAATCCCTGGACACAACCTGCCTTTCCCGATGGCCTGTTCTACAAAGTTCAGACTTAGCTAGTCAGCCTCGATAATTGTATAAGCCAATTGCTTGCAATAAATCTCTTAAAATATATCTTTTATTGGTTATGTTTATTTGGTTGTATCCTGACTGATATGTGTATCTTTGTGATCTGGAGAAGTTAAAGCTCGCTCTAATTAAGGAATCTGCTTTTTATCACAAGAAAGATATATTAAAGCATGTTTCAAACTTTTTATAGAAATCTGGAGTAGTATTATCATAATATTGCCTTGACCTGATAGAAGTAGAAAGACATTAAAAATTTTTAACTAGGTCACCTATTTAAATCTAATATACAAATCTCACTTACTTCATTTGAATATGGGCAAAGTTAATTTATTATTAACCAAAAATTATTTATGTCATAACTCCCATATATTTCCCTAACTCTGTAACTTCTAAAAGATAGCACTTTTCATCACTGAGCAAAGGTTACTTCCTAATTTGTTATACTACCAGAAAGTTCAGTTGGGGGGAAAGTCAACCCAAATCAAAAAAGGGAAAAAATATGCAAAAAAAAATATCATTTTTGTTTGTGTAGACTTCTGTTTGGGTGCATCAGTATTGTATTTATTTTTATGTAAAAGATGGCTCCTTTGACCTGGCTGGTTGGCTCAGCATTAGAGAGTTGGCTGGGCATGTGCAAGTCCCAGGTTTGATTCTCGGCCAGGGCACACAAGAGAAGTGCCCATCTGCTTCTCTACCCTTCCCCCTCTCCTCTCTTTCTGTCTCTTCCCCTCCCGCAGCCGAGGCACCATTGAAGCAAAGTTGGCCTGGGTGCTGAGGATAACTCCATGGTGTGGACAAGTCCTGCCAGGGGTGAGGATGACGAAGACACAAAGAACTGACTCCAGGAACCAGGTTCAGTGACGCAGATCCACTTTATTCAGGAAATAAGCTAGCTTATATACATGGGTTCAGCCAATAGGATGTTACAGCGTGTTCCTCAAAGCCAATGGCTGAAAAGATCAGGGAGCTGCGTGGTTGGCACTGAGTCACTTCCTTATAGTGGGTGAGCTCCCTTCCTGGGTGTGCCCAGGAGGATTCTGGGAGCTGGAGTATTCTCACAGCATTGCATCAGCCACAGCTGCTAGGAATGCACTCTGTGCTCCACCCACACCATGGCCTCCGCCTCAGGCACTAGAATGGCTCTGGTGGCAACAGAGTAATGCCCCAGATGGGTAGAGCATCGCCCTCTGGTAGGCATGCCGGATGGATTCCAGTTGGGTACATGCGGGAGTCTGTCTGACTGCCGCCCCACTTCTAACATCAGAAAAATACAAAAAAAAAAATACTGCTCCTTTGACTTGACTTATCAAATAACCTTCTTTTATCATTGAGGGGAAAGACCAGAAATATTGTCCTTTGAGGACTTATGCTTTTCAAAAAAACTTCCCCTCATCCTCTGATCCTTCACATAATTCAATATTCACAATATTCATAAGACCTTTTTCCCTCCTGCCAGAATCCAAAATATAACATTGCAAGAATATTGGGCCATGATATTAGACCAAAGGTCTATTTGACAACTGAAGTGACAGTTCCCAAACAGAATATTTTAGTTTATCTTTTTAGTGGGCAAAATAAATTTGAATCTACGATTGTATTTTAAAAGTATATCCAGTGTATTTAAATTAATTAAATCATTCTTGTGCAACATCATTGAATCTGATATCAGATTTCCTGGGATGTCTGCTTGAATTTATAAAGTTATTACCTGTATGACTGGGCCACTTACTTAACATTCATGAGACTCACTCTCTTATGTGTGAATAAAGAATGATGATAACTTCTGCTGACCAGGCAGTGGCACAGTGGATAGCGTGTTGAACTGGAATACAGAGGACCCAGGTTGAAAACCTCGAGGTTGACAGCTTGAGCACAGGCTCATCTGGCTTGAGCACGGGTTCACCAGCTTGAGCGCGGGGTTGCTGGCATGAGTATGGGATTGTAGACATGATCACTAGCCCAAAGGTCACTGGCTTGAAGCCCAAGGTCACTGGCTTGATCAAGGGGTCACTTGCTCTGCTGCAGCCCCCCAGTGAAGGAACATATGAGAAAACAATCTATGAAATACTAAAGAGACAAAGGGAGCCACAATGAAGAATTGATGCTTCTTATCTCTCTCCCTTCCTGCCTGTCTGTCCCTATCTATCCCTCTCTCTTCCTCTCTCTCTGCCTCCATCACACACACACACACACACACACACACACACACACACACACACACACAGAATAACAATAACTTTTCATTTCTCTCACAGTGTTATTTTCAGAATAAAAAAATAATCAGAGTCAAGTTGCTTTGAGAACTCTAATGCAAAGGTGATATTATTTTGAGGGGCAGTGTCAAAGAACCTTTTCAAAATATGATGAAAACTATGCATGTTTTTCTTAGAGAAATGCACATATTACAACAAACCTGAAATTTTGCTCATAAATACAGTATATTCACAGTCTACTGGAACCCTACCTTTGAGCCAATCTATAAAATTTTATTTAGAACCCTTCATCTAAAGTGCTGTGTTGATTTAATTTTAATATTATTTTATACTGATGTACAGTGTTATAAGCAATCTGAAATAAATGTTGCATGTTTATGAATCTCCCATTATTTTTAATTATATTCCTGAGAAATATGTTAACCACATTATTCTACTCCTAACTGTCAATTTCAATTTCTTTCCCACCACATAGCCTTTGGGTAAGTACTAAGTGTAGTGCTCTCTAAAGTACAATAAGCAATTGGAAAGTTTAAGAAAATTTGAAGACAAAGGTGCTATGTGAGAGCTTTCCTTTAAACTTTAAAAACTAAAGGGGAGAGAAGCAACACAACACATGAGACACAGATTTATAGCAGCTTTCCACAGCTTTTTGTTTTGGGGATAAAAATCATCCTTATTTGGAAGTTGCCAAACTCCCTTTGGTTGTTTCAAGTCAAGGTCCTCTTTTAGTCTAAATGCATACCATTAAGCTTAAACTTAACAAAGCCTCCCAAAATTATTAGCATGAGCAAAATGCTTTCCTTGGTGATATTTGTCTATCTATACTTATATCACTGAAACAGGATTTCTATTTAGACATTCAATGCTACAGTCAACATACACACTTATGCAGAATATTCTGTGTCAAACATTCAAAAGAAAAAAAAATGTGATCAGATATATCCAATCTCTTTTAGGTCTTTGCTATGATTAGTATCCACTGGCTAAGTTTTGTACTTATAATAACAGTGATGGTCTTTTCCAGATCACCTGTTTTGCTGATCAGGAATAGCTTAAATTAATGTTTTTCAGCCACTGGTCTGTGGACTGGCCCACCAGAAATTTCGTGCCAGTCCGTGAAAAAGTTAATCACCCTCATGTTGCATGAAAATTATGGACCCAATGATCTTAGTCGAATTGGCTTATGCTCAGGGTGATTGCTACTAACCAAACTGTATCATCAATGAAAATACTACTGAGGTTGTCTTAGCTATCTTTGGAACTTGTAGGCTCATTGGAACAACTCTTTGAACCATGCACAGCATTTACAAGTCATGTGCAACAGACAAAAAGCATTCGGACAAACTTATGTACTATTTAATGCCTCAGACATGTGGCGCTTGGAAATTAAGCACCAGCTAGTACCATGTTGCACTGCTATGTGCAATAAAATAAAACTTTTTTCATTGTGTGTTTCCATTTCTGGCCAACTAGGTCACCAGTCCCCAAGTGTAAAAGGGTTGAAAACCACTGGCTTAAATCTCTCCTATTTCTACAAACAAATCAATTAAAATTTTTTCAATTCTCTAAAATGTAAGATTTTGACTATAGAAGAATTTTAAAACATATCATTTTACCTTATTTTTTCTCCTCACTTTTATTACTTAGAATTGCTGGGGCCCAGGTCTGACTGCCCCGAAATATCCCACAGTGACATACTGATTACTCTGAATGATAAGCAGCCAGTGCAAGAAGGGCATGCTGACCCTTTCTTGTCTCCCTGAGCAGGAATTAAATATACCTGTGAAAGATGCCTCCTTTCTCCGTGGGGGCTGAGGGAGAACTCTTAAACATTCCAGTTAAAAAATCCAGGACCAAAAAGCCTATGTAAACAAACCTTGTTACTTCTTTGCTAATTTACTACCCAGCCCAAACATTGCTTAGTTTTCTCACTAATAAGCATACAGTTCTACATTTCTTTGTCTTGTCAACTATTCACAAACTTATTGTTTCTTTATCTAAAACATATAAAAATCTAGCTGGCCCATAATTTCTCTGAGCATCATTTATGACCTCCCATGTACATATATTAAAGTGGTTTTTCTCCTGCTCATAAGGTCTTGCGTCAATTTCATCATCAGTCCAGCCATAAGACATCAAGAAGGGTGGTGGGAAGGAATTCTTGTCCTTCTTAACAGAAGGAAAAAATAACAAAATAGGAAGAAAAAAGTATCATAAAATATTTTTTTAAATCATAAATCATGGTTTAGAAAAGACAGAATAATAGTTCAGTGTTACTATTTTCTTACAATTCATCTGAATCAACCTATATTCTTTTGTTAAATTATACAGTCTGAATATTTTGACATGGTGGTAGGTTTATGTTACCAAGAAATAGACCTGGTACTCTAAATAGATGCTGATGAAGCTGAGGGAAGTACAATTCAGATTCTGGTATTAAAATATTCATGCAAGTTCTTAGATATTACTAACTAAAACCACTTATTTCCTTCACCCACCTAATCTAGGAAAATTTCAGCAAAGTACAGATACTTTTTCAAGCAATGAAGTTTCCATTTATAAGGTATGTATCAGGACATAATTTCTTCATTTTTTGTGACAGAGACAGAGAGAGAAACAGAGAGAGGGACAGATAGAGACAGACAGACAGACAGGAAGGGAGAGAGATGAGAAGCATCAATTCTTCGTTGTGACACCTTAGTTGTTCACTGATTGCTTTCACATATGTGCCTTGACTGGGGGCTACAGAAGACCCAGTGACCCCTTGCTCAAGCCAGTGACCTTGGGCTCAAGCCAGCGACCTTGGGTTTAAACTGGTGAGCTGTGCTCAAACAAGATGAGCCCGCATTCAAGCTGGTGACCTCGGGGTTTCAAATCTGGGTCCTCCGCATCCCAGTCTGATGCTCTATCCACTGTGCCACCACCAGGTCAAGTGAGATATAATTTTTTATTCTTCCCTTCTAGATCTATAAGAAACAAAAATACAAGGTATAATGTTGAGAAACAAAATTTGTTTTCATCAGATTAATCAGGTTTTTTTCCTTAAACTCCTCTTTTTTTAAATGACTGCTAATCACTTCTGAAAGGTGAACATTCAGTATGTGGCATAGCAGCAGCATGCATGGTTTGCAATCTCAAGAAGGCTGGTTGAAATAGCTCAGTTGGTTAGAGCACTGTCTTGATATGCAAAGGTTTTCTTTTCATCCTGTGTCAGATAACATGCAAGAGTCAACCAATGAATGTGTAGATAGATGGAACACAAATTAATGTTGTTCTCTTTCTCTCTCTCTCCCTCTATCAAAAAAATCAATTAGAAAAAACAACAACAACAACAAAAAAAAAACCCAGAAATCCCACATCATATGTGTAGGGGTCTTGTTTAAATTGTGATTTTATTGTATTAACATGGATGGAGAAAGCAATTTCTATGTTCCAAAATGAAGTAGAAATTAAACAACTTCAGTGTGTACTACGCAAATTTCAAGAAGAATGCATTTCAGGCAACATCAAAGTTGAAGTCATTTTAAATTCTTTTAAGTATATGACCTGAATATGAGAAGTAGTAACAAAAGAAAACTTTTCCAGAGTTAAGCTTACACAAAGCCTTATTATGATGTAAATTACCCTAATTTTGTTTCTTAAAATAAACACATTTAATTATCATTTACCCACAATTTCCTCAAATTATAGTTAAAACTTTCATAGCTATTCTCTGTAGATCATATATTCCTTAATTAATTCAATTTCTCTCTTTCTTAGCTTCCAAGCTTCTTAAGCAATTCAACAATTGTGCAATTATTAGTATAATCTACAAATATAAAGGACATATGTAATAAAGAATTGATTGATCCAATTTCATGCGATTTGAACAAGACGACTGAATTTTTTCACTTGACTGCTTTTGCAGTCTAATATATGTAAATCTTCTTTATCATGATTCTGTAGATGTTACTGTTAGAGATGAGATGAAAATCACACTTAAAGCAAACATGTAAAGATAACGACTTCACCGTCTACAACTGTGCTAATTTTTCCCATTTAAATTATATTCCTTCCATAGAATGAGTAAGGAACTGTCCACATAGGCTTGAAGTAGCTCTTTTATCCTTCAAAAGAGCTCACTGACCATTCCCCTAATCCTAAAATTTCTTTACTAGAGTCAGATTAAAGCATGCTGAATGCACAAATATGACCTTATGTATAGAATGATTTTGGTATACAGATATTCTGTTATAGTGGATATAGTTAGAAGTGGATATGGTTAAAATAGAACATTTTAACTACAAAGATCAGAGAAATCAAGAAAAATAAAAAGGAAAGATAAGTCACTGGTTTACAAGGTTTACAAATTTGCCAGCAATTAGTTTTTATAAGTTTAAAAATACATAATGACTATAAGTTGTCATTATATATTTTTATAAAGCCAGGAAGTTGAAGACCATTTGTCAAACAACAACAAAACTAAAGGTTGGTCAGATGTTTTTGCAGCTATTGCAGAAAAGATATTTCCCATTAAATATGTATGACAAAGAGGAAGAATTAGGGCATCAGTAAAGATACAGCATTTTTGATGGGCCATATCTGGCCACACTTGACCTTTCTGTAGGAATTAATTGCAGTAGCCACGGGTTCACATATATTCCATTGTGATAAAATGTAGTTAATTTGCTAATTCAACTGGACACACATGTCTGAAAAATGAAGGTTATCCTCGATATAGCTGCTTGTCAGCACTATCCATAAATAGGCTGCAATTTTTCATAACTATAACTGAATTAAATGAGTAAAAAATAAATGGTAAGGAGTTCAGAGCAGAAATACTGACCTTGATGCTTTCAAAATGCCATTTATATATAAATTTTAACAAATGCAACTTAAGATTTATTAATTATATGCTTGAGCTTTTTTTTTCAAGTTTTCTTGTCTTGTTTGTCTCTAATTTACAAATACTTTTAATTAAATACATTTATTTTCTTCTTGAATGAAGTCAAGCAATTTAATAAAGATATCATTACCTCTGCATCCTCTCCAACTCCCACAGAGATTGGAAGTGTAAAATGCAAAATGAATTCTATGGCCATGAAACAAGTAGTTTAATTGAAGTACATTTATTTTGGTCTGCCTTCACAACTAAAAGTTATTTTAGTTAACAGATGGGGGAAAGTCTGGAGGTCTTAAACCTAATACTACTTTAATAAACTCAACATAAGGTTCCTATTACTCTAACATAAAGCAACTTACAGCAAATGAGGATACAAAGTAAATATTACTTAGGGCTCATTATGAAGTGTTAAATCCATCACCACAGCATGTGGTTCAGGACCTACAAGTTTAATCTACTGAGGACCATAATATGGATGTGTAAATATGTGCTCCCTTAGAATCTAAAGTGTATTTCACTTGTTAAAACCTGAACATTTTAAGTACTTCTAACTGGCATCCTGTAAAGGAATGATTAAGATTAATCACAATTCTTTGTTTTTCAATAAGAATATTTGTTGTGACTTCATCCAGGACTGAAAGACTGGACTAAATTAATGTCCACCATTAGCGAGGACAATAAAAGCTTTCGTGAAATATGTTTATGTTTGTAATTTTATTTATCTTCACTCTTCATAACTATCAACCTATAAAACCCAGTATATTTTTTTCCAACTAGGAAAATGTAAACTTATTAGTTCCTAACAGATTCATTAATCAATTATTGAAGTCAGTAAATATGATACATGCACTAATATTTTGAAAAACTTTCATATAATAAATGTTATTAAAATTCCATTTCAAATAATCACATTCAAATAATAAAAGTTATTTATTAATTTGTAATTATCATATCCCTGGCGTGTGTTTCTGTGAGTGGGTGTGTTGAGAGATAGACATATAATCAGAACAAATCTCTTTTAGATATTCTGATGACTATAAATTAAGAGAGCCAAACATATAGCATGTCTTTTTCCTCTCACTAACTGTTCATTGAAATAGAAAATATTTCAAATTAATATTTATATATCAATTTCAGAATGACTTCTAGTTTGGTCTAAATTACCTGCAGAGAAAATGTTTCAGTTCTCCTTTGCTTCTATCATGGAAATCAACCATGTTTTTACAATAGGTCTGAAAAGAAAAATAAGTATTTTGTACCTGTAGACATAAAAGAAAGGAAATCTACAATACTAAAAGATTGAAGTCACCTTTCTGTTATCCCCGGATTCAGTTTAGAATATATTCATGATGTAGACATTCCTTGGGGTTGATGCACTTTGGCCTAAGGACTTGGCTGCTGCTATGGTTCCATTTTTGATTAATGATGTATTCTTATGAGGAGTGTCAGTAGGTGGTGAAGAGTGTTGCAGCCACTCATAAAAAATCAGGCTAATCTCGGATAAATTTTCAAAGCCTACAAGGAGAAATCAACCCTCTCATACTTCGCCACCCATCCTTACTCATCATGGCCTTGGAGCAAAGTTGTTCTTTCTCCCCCATGGCTGTTACATTGAAGATGGTGGCTCATATCTCATTAGTTAATTACCTTCCCCCCTCACCAAAATCATAATCATATTCTGTAGGACATTTCTGAAATAGAGTTTTCTTCCTGCTTTTCCATAATTCACTTCAAATAAGGTTAGATGATCAGAAATATAACCTTACAACATTCCTATAGCTAATATCATTAGATTGAAATTGGAATTACATAATTTTAAAGTATATTTGTCCCTAAGAGTTTGTGTAATCTTACATCACTGTTTTCCACATAAACAAAACAAAGCTCCGAGAGTCTAAATGACTTGCTAGACTGTTGCTCATTCTAAGCACCCAGTTACGTCTCACTGATATTGTACCATATTAATAATTTAGTCACTGTTGGTCCAGCATTCTGTTACATGTATCGTAAAGCATGCTAATTGATACAACCATTACTTTAGTACAAAGTATATAGGGCTTGCCAGAACTACACTATGAGATAAACTAACCTGTCAAGACTCAACCAAACTATCTAACTATTAAAGATTATTTTAATTTTAGTTTGCATTTTATCATTAGAGTTTTATGTGTTTGTGCAAAAGCTGTCTAATCAAACTGATTTCTACTTATCTAATAGCCAACATGGGATACATAAGGTCCTAGAAACTGCTATGCTTTCCAATATAAAGCATGTTTTATCACCACTATTACCTTCATTTGCATGAGTATTCTTAAGTTCTAAGAGAGAGAAAAGTGTGACAGAATGCAAATATATGTAATAATGTATATTTCATTATTGGCACTATGAAATAAAAAAGGGCAGCATGGAAAGTAAAACTTAAAACATCAGTGATGCAATTAATAGTAATGCAATTAATAATAATATAAACATGTTTAAAATAAATCTTAAACATAGAACCAAATATTCTCACAGAAGGAGATTTAGCAACTTTTTTAAATTTTTAGGAAGTTAAATTATCTGGGTCCTACAGTAGTTCTAAAAACTTTTTTTATCATATAATGTTGGTCAAAAGGTTTAAACTTTTAGTTATGAGATGAAAGACGAAATAAAAGGCATTCAAACTAGAAAAAAAGAAGTAAACTTGTCATTATTTGCAGATGACAAGATATTGTATACAGAAAACCATAAAGGTTCAAAAAAAAAAAAAAAAAAAACTACCACAATTGATAAATGAATTCAATAGAGTAGCAGGATACAAAATAAATATCCAGAAATCAGTTGCATTTTTATAAACCAATAATGAACTACCAGAAAGGGAAACTAAAAAAACAATCCCATTTGCAATTGCTTAAAAAGAATAAAATACCTAGGAATAAATTTAATAAATTTAACCAAAAATGTAAAAAACCTGTACTCAGAAAATTTTAAGACACTGCAGAAAGATATTGAAGAAGATACAAATAAGTGGAACATTTACTGTGTTCATGAGTAGGAAGAATTACCATCATTAAAATGTCTGCACTATCTAGAGCAATCTATAGATTCAACACAATTCCTATCAAGATACCAATGTTGTATTTCATAGAACTAGAACTGATATTTGAAAAATTTATATGGAATCACAAAAGACCCTGAATAGCCACAATGATCTTGAGAAAGAAGTATAATAGAAAAATTTAGCTAGATGATATCAAACTATATTTCAAGGCCATAGTAAACAAAACAACATGGTACTGGCATAAAAAGAAATATATAGCTCAATAGAACACAATAGAGAGCCCAGAAATAAACTCATGCCTTTATGGCCAATTAATATCTGACAGAGGAGGCAAAAACACACAATGAGGTAAAGTTAGTCTATTCTCTAAGTGGTATTAGGAAACTTGGACAGATACATGCCAAACAATGAAACTAGACCACCTTCTTACACCATATACAAGAATAAACTCAAAATGAATGAAAGACTTAAATGTTAGACTTGAAACCATATAACTTCTAGAAGAATAATACATAGGAAGTAATAAAATTTCTGACATTTCTCTTATTAAATACTTTCTTTTCTTTTTTAAAAAATTAAGTAAGAGGCAAGGAGAAAGAGACACACTTCCGCATGCACCCTGACCAGGATCCACTGGACAAGCCCCCTAACAGGCAATGCTCTGTCCATCTGGAGCTGCTGCCTCCATTACTCAGCAACCAAGCTATTTTAGCACCTGATACAAGCACGTGGAGCCATCCTCAGTGCCTGGGGTCAAATTGCTCAAACCATTCGAGCCATGATTGTGAGAGGGGAAGCAAGGAGGGGGGTGGAGAAGCATACGGTCGCTTCTTTTGTGTGCCCTGGCTGGGAATTGAACCCAGGACTTCCACACACTGTACTTATGCTCTACCACTGAGCCAACTGTCCAGGGCCCAAATATTTTCTGATACATCTCTTCAGGCAACGGAAACAAATGAAAGAAACAAACTAATGGCACTATATCGAACTAAAAGGGTTTTGCACAGCAAAGGAAACTAATGACAAAATGAAAAGAGGTGTCTGTGCTGACTTCAAATTTCTGGCTCAGTGGACTAAGTTGATGGTGAAGCTCTAAACTCGGAGGCAGGGTGTACTCTTGCTACTTTTCCAAGCAAGATAGATGACGAGGCACAGAATAAAGGTCTTGTGAAGACTGTTTAATTACTAATGTGGAGGCGTACCATTCAGGAGACCAAGTAAAAGCTCTCATAAGGTAAATCATAAGGCCTACCATTTTTGTCCAGAAACGGAGTAAATAAATAGTGGTCACACATTAATAAAACAAAGAGGACATAGAGGGCAAAGTGGAGGGCAGAATAAAAGAGAGATCCTAAAAATGCTAAAGAAAATTGTCAAGAGGATGATGACTTACAGAACCACACATACCTGTCACTGGAATTCTTTTAGTTATTGATAACAAAAACCTTAAAAAGGAGTGACATTTTCTAGGGAGGTAATTGTGGATCTTGGGAAGGAATATCCAACACCTTAAAGCTACACTCAAATATAAAGAGAGAAAATAAAACTCAAAATAGGCTGAGAGTGAAAAATGCAAACTGAGACCAACAAAGAGATGACAGGGTACAAAATCATGTTGAAACAAGAAAATAATGAGTAATTAAGCAACACACATAGTATTTTACTGTTGTGCAGAGAGAAGTGAGCTACATGTAGAATTCTGAAGGTAAAATACCCAGAACCTGAATCTAGCTTTTTTAAAAACTCAAATCTGAGATCAAGAAATTGATTGCACTGTGTCCTTGAAATACAATCTACTCGCCTGACCAGGTGGTGGCGCAGCAGATAGAGCATTGGACTGGGATGCAGAGGACCTAGGTTTGAAACCCCAAGGTCGCTGGCTAGTGTGTGGGCTCATCTGGCTTGAGCAAAGCAAAGCTAAGCAACTTGAGCCCAAGGTCACTGGTTTGAGCAAAGGGTCACTTGGTCTGCTGTAGCCTCCCCACCCCCAGTTGGCACATATGAGAAAGCAATCAATTAACAACTAAAGTGCTACAATGAAGAATTGATGCTTCTCATCTTTCTTCTTTCCTGTTTATCCCTATCTGTCCCTCTCTATCTGTCACAAAAAAAAAGAACTACTCAAACACTAACATGTATGAATAATTGTTTTTTTGTGTTTGTATCAAAAAATAAAGAAAAAGAGAAAGAGAGAAAGAAAGAAAAAAAGAGAGAGAGAAAGAAAGAAGAAAAGAATGAAAAGAAAGGCCAACCCACTGAATGGGAGAACATATTTGCTGAGATATCTGATAAGGAGTCATTACCCAAAATTTATAAAGAACTCATACAACTAAAGACCAAACAATCCAATTAAAAATGGGCAAAGGACCCAAATAGACACTTTTCTAGAGAATACATACAGATAGCCAATAGACATATGAAAAGATGCTCAATGTCACTAATCAGAGAAATGTAAGTTAAAAACAATGTGTGATATTACCTCACACCTGTCAGAATAACTAACATCAATAAAACAACAAACAAGTGCTGGTGAGGATGTGGAGAAAAGGGAACCCTTGTGCACTGCTGGTGGGAATGCAGACTGGTGCAGCCACTGTAGGAAGCAGTATGGCAGTTCCTCAAAAGATTAAAAATGGAACTTCCTTACGATCCCATGATTATTACACTTCTGGGTATTTATCCAAAGAAACCCAAAACACTTATTAGAATGAATATATGCACCCTTATGTTCATTGCAGAGGTATTTACAATAGCCAAGCTATGGGAGCAGCTCAAGTGCCCATCAATAGACAATTGGATAAAAAACTGATGGTAGATATAACATTAAATATTACTTAGCCATAAAAAATGAAATCTTACCATTTGCAACAGCATGGATAGATGTAAATGGTATTAAGCTAAGTGAAATAATTCAGAGAAAGACATTATTTTACTTATATATGGAATCTAAGAACACTATAAATGAACAAACAAAACAGAAACAGACTCATAGATACAGAGAACAGATTGATGGTTGCCAGATGGAGAGGGTTGGGGGGCCAGGTGATAAGGGTGAAGGGAGTGAGAAGTACTAATTGGAGGCAGATGCAAAACAGTCATGGGAATGTAAAATATAGCAAGGTGAATATAGTCAATAACATTGTAATAACTATGCATGGGGCCAGGTGGCTACTGGAAATATCAGGGGAACCACTTTGTAAAGTATATGATTATCTATTATGCTATACCCCTGGCACTAATACAAAATAATATTAAATATAAACTATAATGGAAAAAATAGTTTAAAATTTTTCAATATGAGACTCAAAGAAATAACCGAAACAGGTAGCTTTTATTCTTTTTAAACAAAGAAATAGCACTTTTATGGCCTGACCTGTGGTGGCGCAGTGGATAAAGCGTCAACCTGGAAACTCTGAGGTTGCCGGTTCAAAACCCTGGGCTTGCCTGGTCAAGGCACATATGGGAGTTGATGCTTCCTGCTCCTCCCCCCTTCTCTCTCTCTCTCTTCCCTCTCTATAATGAATAAATAAAATCTTAAAAAAAAAAAAAAAGAAATAGCACTTTTTTTTTCTGAAGTAAAAAGCAGGGAGGCAGACAGACAGAATCCCACATGCGCCTGACCGGGATTCACCTGGCAAGTCCGCTAGGGCGCGATGCTCTGCCAATCTCGGGCATTGCTCTCTTGAAACTGGAGCCATTCTAGCACCTGAGGCGGAGGCCATGGGGCCATCCTCAGTACTCCGGCCAACTTTGCTCCAGTGGAGCCTTGGCTGCAGGAAGGGAAGAGAAAGATAGAGTGAAAGGAGAGGGAGAAGGGTGGAGAAGCAGATGGGTGCTTTTCCTGTGTGCCCTGGCCAGGAATTGAACCCAGGACTTCCACAAGCCAGGGCAATACTCTAACAATGAGCCAACTGGGCAGGAAGAAACAAGACTTTTATGAAGAATTGATAAGACAAATAGTTTCTGGGAATAAACTGGTGAAGAAGTAAAGAGGTTTGCTTCTGCAGCCTTTTAAGGTATAAACTCCCGCCTGACCTGTGGTGGCGCAATGGGTAAAATCGTTGACCTAGAATGCTGAGGTCACTGGTTCAAAATCCCTGGCTTGTCTAGTCAAGGCACATACGGGAGTTCATGCTTTCTGCTCCTCCCCCTTTCTCTCTCTCTCTTTCTCTCTCTCTCTCTAAAATGAATAAATAAAATCTAAAAAAAAGGTATAAACTCCCTAGCCAAGAAGAAAGTAGAATGATGTCCCAGGAGAAGTACTCCTTGGGAAACAGCAAGAGCCATGGTCAAGAAGAAGGTCCAGAGAGAGAACCCAGGGGATATCCCCGTTGGGGGGAAGCAGGAGTACTGTTGTGAGAAAAATGCTCAAAGAAACAGCAGCCTCAGAGGCCAAAGATCAAACCACCAAAAGGGATGCTAGCCTTAGAATCCCAGCAGCAGGAGGTGTCTGCCTCACACTACAGTCCACGGAACTGGGACTGCCCATGGTGTAAAGCAAGTATTTTTCCATGGTGCAAGTCTTGCTATAAATGCAAGAGAATCTGTATGACAGTTGGAGGCCTGGACCCAGGACAAACTAATTTCAGGAAGGTTAAGTAAGAATGTAAACACTCCAAAGAAAAACCAACTTCCTAAGAGCCTCTTCTGATCAAAAAGTAACTCATTGACTTCACATAAAATTTGAAAACCAAAATTATTATAAAGAAAATGAAATCAAGTAAAATAATATATTATCCCATTACCCAAATTAACCAGTTTATTATTCTGAGTACACAAAAATATATAGGTATTTATATTCTTATTCTATGCATTTATTCTAACAAAGACTGCTATAGAGTATCATGGTTTCTCGCCCCCCCACACACACACTCTATTGAAATAGAGAACTTCTCCTAATTGCATTTTAGTTCACAGGTGGTTGAGTCTCATTGGCTGATGCTGCCTAAAGTCATGAAACCTTTTTTCTCCTTTTCCACTTTTTTCTGTTTTCTTATTACCCTTCTTTTCTCGAAAATGTCATGACTTTGGCTGGGAACAGCTATGTGTTTTTTAGAGTTATACACTATATTGAATTTTAGGAGCACTGCTTTTCTTTGAAAATGCTATTTTTCTTTTGTGAACTATTGCAATGTTCACATTTGCTTCTTGCTTTTTTTTTTTTAAGTTTTACATGTGAAGGGCTGTTTTTGTGTTTCTGAGCCTCTTGGAATTCACTTGTTGCTGAAGAAGCTGAAGATGTCCCAAAAGTCTAAAGAAATCACACCTTTATTCTGACTGAGTCACAGCTCAGTGAGACACCCCACTGGCTGGGACAGAGAACAGTGAGAAGAGATGCTGTGTGTGTGTGTGTGTGTGTGTGTGTGTGTGTGTGTGTGTGAACTTTTCAAATTTTAATTATTTTTTTCAATGATAGTTTACTTTCAGTATTATTTTCTATTGCTTTTAGGTATACAGCTTAGTGGTTACACAATCACATATTTTACAGGGTGTGATTTTATAAGAAAATCATTACGAAACAAACACCATCAGTGCAATATGTTGAAAAAAGAGCCTTGATAGTGATTCTCTAATGTTCCTTTGTGGCTTCTCTGGTCCAAATAGCACAGGATCTGTGTCAATTTGAAGGAACTGAAACACCGAACTGCCCACACATTCTCTCTGAACTTTCATTAGTCACTTAATGTCTCTAGACTTTGGTTTTTTACTCATCACATTTGTAGTTGGATTATAGAATATTAGATTCTTTTAGGTTCTAATCAGTACCTTACTAGACATTATTTAAGCTACTCGAAATTGTTTAGAATAGTTAGAAAACAGAAAACTTATCTAATGGTGTTTGAAGCACAAAAGGCATGGGAATTGCCTTTGTGCTGCAAACATTGGCATCAATGGCCTTCACCACAGAAGTATGCAAAACATAACCCTCTTAGCTCTCAGGGATCAAACCTGTAAACTATGCACTTAATTGTATTAACCTTTTTGAAAATGTTAAATGGTAACACATATAGAATTAATCTTAGGACAAAGTCTGCTAACAACTGGTCAGTTTTTAAAACAATTATTTCTGAGAACAATACAGGCAATCTGCTGCTACTAAAATGATGCTTTAAATAAGGTAAATTTAAGCTCAAATCCCAACGCTGTGCCTAAAAATTTCTTGACTTTTGATATAGTATTATGAAATCTCTGTTTATTCTGTCACATATGAAGTGTGGACTGAAATTCTTTTGTGTAAGTAAAAGAAAATGTCATGTAGTTATTTGTTGTTAAACAACATACTATCAATTATTGGAAGGTTGGGATTGTGACCTACTTTTCATCCTTTGATCTGAGAACAATGTCTACTAAAGTATGTACTCAGTGTTCTTGGAAAAATAAGTAAATTAATGAATCTCAATGAATCTATTTCATGTCTTTATAAATGTACATATTTAAATGCAACGAATCTTACTGTATTGAGAAGGAGAATTGTTTAGTAGCTAGTCATTCAAAGAAGAGTATTTCCACTTCCTCACAACATACAGAGCCGAGTCATAAACAATGATGAAACCGTAAGTATTCTGCATCACTAAAAAGGAGTGTGAATAAAGAATGCCATAACTTGTCCATTCACATGGACCTTTATTATAAGAAGGCTTTGCATCAGATACAGTGCCAGTCAACAATCTGGTGTTTTGCTTGAACACTGGGAAATTTCTGTCTGTCTGTGTTTATGCAGATAAACCATCTTGGTGGCTAATTAATACTTCTCCTTGGACATTTTAAAAACTTAGAGAAAAGATCTATGGTTTTGACTCTAAATAAAATGCATTATAGATTAATAAACAAATCAACTTGACCTGTAGAACTGGTAGAGTTCATTCTTAATTCATTTTATTTTATCAAGTAACACACATATTTAACAAATTTAATGAGATTTTTAAAGTTCAAATTAAAATTACAACGATACTGTCCCCCCCTCACCGCAAATCTCTCAATTCCTCCAACCTGGAGGCATATACTTTTGAATCCTTCAGCTCCTTATTCTGGCATATTTATATCTCCCTATTTCAAGTTGATACATTATTATTTATAAATCTTCGCTATTATCAAACTTCAAGTTTCAGCAAAACATAGTTGCCACTTACTTCTAAATCTTCCCACTTCTGATCCTGGCCAGTTGGCTCAGTGGTAGAGCATCAGCCCATAGTGTGGATGTCCTGGGTTCAATTCCTGGCCAGGGCACACAAGAGAAGTGTCCATCTGCTTCTACACCCTTCCCCCACTCCTTTTTCTCTATCTCTCTCTTCCCTTCCCGCAGCCAGGGTTCTGTTGGAACAGAGTTGGCCCAGGCACTGAGGATGGCTCCATGCCCTTTGCCTCAGGTGCTAGAATGGCTCAGGCGGCAACAGAGCAACGCCCCAGATGGGCCGAGCATCGTCCCCTGGTGTTTTGGTGGGCATGTCAGGTGGATCCCAGTCAGGCACATGAGGGAGTCAGTCTCTCTGCCTCCCTGCTTCTCACTTCAGAAAAAAAAAAAAAAAAAGAAATCTTCTCATTTCTTCTAAAAACCAGAGATAAATAAGGAAAAAATATACTCACTCGTGAGCACATGCACATAAAGCACATAGGAGATGATTGCATTGATTACATTTATTTCTTTTTTTTATCTTTGGGTAATATAATAGGTCAGCTCTTCAGGTTGTCATTGCTGTTTTCCTTCTTTCAAGCTTCCATTATTGTTATAATACAAATTTTAGTTAAATCGGTGTTCAGAGTGAATATCATCTTGCTTTAAATCCAGATGGGTGCTCTTTATGCTGATGGCGAACTTGTTAACTGGTATCTCACTTCCTGGGCAATGTGGGCATTTCCTGTAAGCCCTACCTGTGTCAGGGCTTCATTTTATGAATGCCATTTCTTCCACTTTAGTCATTTACAGGCTTGTGTAGCTGGAGGGTATCTTTTGGTAAATTATCCTTTGATAATTTTTTTTTAATTCACTGAGAAGAGGGGAGGCAAAGACAGACTTCTGCATGTGCTTCAACCAGGATCCACCTAGCAAGCCCACTAGGGAGCGATGCTATCTGGGATGTTGCTCCGTTGCTCCCACTGAGCTTTTCTTAGGGCCTGAGGTGGAGGCCATGGAGCCATTCTCAGTGCCCGGGGCCAAAGTGCCTCAATTGAGTCATGGCTTCAGGAGGTGTAGAGAGAGAGAGAGAGAAATGAGAGTGGGAGTGATAGAGGAGATGAACGCTTCCCCTGTGTACCCTGACTGGGAATCAAACCCAAGACATTCACATGCTGGACCGACTCTCTCACATGCTCGATTGATTAGTTATGTTACATTTTGAAAGCACTGCTCTGATATTCTATTGTTCCTGTGTCACTGCTGAGGTGTCTAAAGCGATTCTGATTAGAGACCCTTTCTATGTGATATTTATTTTTCCTCTTATGAATCTATGGCAACTGATTTTTTGTTTTCAGTGTTCTCAAATTTCATAATGACGTGATTTGGAGGGGGCTCTGTTCTCAATTATTGTGCTGTGCACTCAGTGGATTCTTTCAATCTGGAAATTCATGTACTTGAGTTCTGAAGACATTTCTAGAGCTATTTGCTTATTTCTCCCCATGTATTTTCTCTGTTTTCTCCTTCTAGAATGCTTATTAGTCGGCCAATAGGCTTCCCGGAACAATCTATTAACTTACATTTATTTCCTTTGTTTTTTGTTCACTCTACTCTTAAAGATTTGCCTAATTTTATATTTTCAGTGTTTATATTACATAGTGTCAGGCAGAGTCCTTTGAGAAGACAGAAATTATACCCTTTTTCTGAAGAGAGAGAATTTATTAAAAAAAGAATTAGCTGTAAGTTTGTTGACTAGGTAACTGAAAAGCTAGAAATAAAACTTCCCAAGTTAGTGACTGCAGGAAATGGCTACCACCGTAGGGCTAGTGGTACAAAGTTAAGAGGTTCAAACAACTAAAACCTAGAAATATAATGCGAGGGGGTCTGGTGGAGCTGGTACTCTGATCTTTGAGACAAAGACTCTAATCCACTGGTGCTTGTGTCTCTGAGTTGAGAGAAGGGGCCCCTGAGCCTGTGTCCTCTACTTTGGACTTGCTCTAGTATCTTAGTCCTGACATCTCTGGTGGGGAGGCCATGATGAAGCTTGTTTTGCCAGTGTTGGAAAAAAAAAACCTGCAAACTCTATTTAGCTGTTGCTATTAGGAGTGCTTCTGGGATGAGGAAGCATTGTTGGGAAGCAAATGGGAATAATAAGTCTTTTGTCCTTGTTCCAGCTTTATAGTTCCCCTCTCATCCCCCTAGTGACAGCGCCTAATAGGGAGCAGCTGGCAAAGCGGAAAGGGTTTACAGAGTCCCTGTTTCAGCATCACAAAGCAGAATATAGAAGGATGGGTGTGAAGCTGAGGAACAATAAAACAATAACTTAGAAACCCTTTTATTATTTTCTGAAGCGTTCTTCTTTTATAACATTCTGATCTAATGTCAGCGATGTGATCTTTTCTCATATTCCTTGGTAAATATTCAAATTTTCTCCTTCCTGTGTAGCATCTGTTATATTTTTTGTTGCTCCTTTGTTGTTGTTTTTTTTGTCTCCCCTCTTTCTTTTTTCTTTTTCTTCTCAGTTACCATTGTCTGTGCCTGAAACTTTTCAGAAACATTTGGGCATCTGCCTAACATTATAATTGGAGAACTACAATTCTGAGCTTGTGGAATGAGCTTAACAATTTTAAGCTTCATCTTAGATCCATATGAATAGGGATTTCTTAGGGAAACGCTGATGGTAGTGTCATTAGGTGTTCCCTTTTGAGCTGGTCCATTTCACAAAGAACTCCCCGTGTCCTACCTAAATGAGAATGCTCTGCCATTGTACTCAGAAAAGAATTTTGTGATCTAATAATTGCAATAAATCTATCACTACCCGTCTACATGCTTTGCTGATTTTTTTTCCTGTTTTCTTCTCCTTTTTTAAATTGATTTCCATGAGTGTATATATCATAAAAATATCTTCAATGAAATAAGACTAATAATCCTAATAATCCAGTGAATGTCTCCATTTTAACACAGATTTGTAAAATTATATTTGAGCTGATTATTATCAAAGATGATTTTTAAATAAAATCCTAACTATTTACGGCTACAAAATTTAGACTAATAAGATCGTCATCTAAAGGTTTTTCTTACTACCCTTCCTCTGACACCTTGCATTCTTCAGTGGCCCTCAAAAACGTATACAGAGTTTCTTGTGTAAACTTTTAGGATAACAAAGTATATAATCCCATTTAATTCTCTCCAACTTTAAACACAGCTTGCCTAAAATAGATATTTCATGAATCTTGTAAAACACTCATCACAGAATCCTGGAATGTGTAATGTTAAAGGATTGACTGTATTGAAAATTTTATTTTAAAAGAAAGAATGACTAACACTTTCTAGAGTCACTACACTCTCCAATTCTAAACTGCTGTGGTAAGTTTTACCTAAGTTTCTATGTATATTGCAGAAATGCGCACATCACACATGTTAGGAATACAAATGGTTGGATTTTATCTCAAGGAAATTATCATTAACTAAGACTGATACCCTCATACAGCTATAGATGTAATTAAATTTTAATTTGAAATTGCCTTTCAATTAGTCCTTCTGTAAAGGATGACCTACTATTATCAAGCAATATTAGAACCACGACAATCTTATTTGTATTTGGTTTTAAATCAATAAAGTGTGGTTTCAGTTTATCAACCCTTTAATATTAGATGGAGATTGGCTAAAGACAAATTAATTGGAAAGTAACAATGGCTATTCAATGAGCATACTTTCAAGTCTGATCCTACAATGGTTCGGATTAATGCAGATTCAGTGTGTCAACATTATGAACTTCAAAATTTGGCTTGTATGCTCTACCTATGCAGCCATATGGATAATTTGAACTTCTCCTGCCAGAAAGAATATTCACTATAATAGCAAAGACCTAATTATTAAAAGTAGACATACTATCTAATCTATAACTATATAAAAAACAGACAGATGTTTTAGTATAATAAATACAAAAGGTACTATGTATGTGTCAATATATAGCAGATAATTGATAAAAACCTTTATATATGCCATTACATTTAATCCTTACAAAAGACACTGATACTGATTATACCACTGTCTTCAATTATACAGGTGTATTTAGAAAGCTTTGATGCTTTGCCCAAAATGTATGCATTTTTGAAAATGAATAAGGCAATATTAGGAAGTCTACTGTAAATTATGTGATGTGAATTGGTGTACTAAACTGTGTGTGAGTATGTGCATATATAAAGCAATACCTTATTTTAATATCACTGTATGTATAATCTACTTGTATATGTTATAAACAGAATAACGAACCCTCAAAGATGGCCACATCCTGATATCCATTACCTGTGGGTATATTAGGTTACAATGTAAAGGAGAATTAAATTTGAGAATGGAATTAAGATTGCTGATCAGTGATCTTGAGATAGAAAATTATCTTGAATTATTTTAGCAGATTAATTATATTTACATAGATCCTTACAAATGGAAGGAGGAGCTAGAATAAGGGCAGAACCAGACAGATGGTAGAGGGAGGTAGACTTGGTCCAGTATGACTGGCTTTCAAAACGTAGAGTGCCATGAGCCAAAGAATATGTGGGTGACCTCCAGAAGCTGAAAAAGCCAATGAACCTAGACCCTCTAGAAAGGAATGCAGACCTGCTGACTCCAGATGTTAGCCTAGTGAAACCAATTTAAGACTTCTGAACTGCCTTATGATAAGTTAATACGCTTGTGTTGCTTTAAGCCAGCGAATGTGTGGGGATTTGTTCCCACAGTAATGAGAACCTAATGCACCATCTCAGAAGGAAAAAAAAATAAAAGCTTTCAAATTTAGTTCCAGTGCAGTCTTTTCAAAATGTAGGGCACTTTATCCCAGGAAAAATGTGTCTTGCTTTTTTACATAGTTGGCACAATATTTACACATATCTAAAAGACTGTGCCAAAACTGTAATTGAGAAATAAAATGTACAAACCCATGTGCTGCATTTTCCCTTATCATCTAACAATTATGTGACACTGTTTGTGTAAACTGGCTAAACTGTTCTTTTAAAAATCTTCAAAGTTTATGAATATTTAATTTTTTTACTCAATGTAGAGTAGAATTTCATTAAACCATTCTGAATTGTAAGGAACAACTATAAAATGTTTTTGTTTTCCCTATTGTTTTAGCCAGCAGTTTCTATTAATGATCCAGAACAAAATAGCCACAAACTCAATGCTTTGCCACAATACTTTCTTCCTAATTTTTCTAGCTAAGTAGTGGTGGATGCAGTTCTGCTCCCAGCTGCTGGTCTGCAGTTCATCTAGTGGGCTGCCTCTGCCTGAGACTCCAAGTGGAGTTCAGGTTTTCCCTATGGGTCTCATCTTGAGCCCAGAAAGAAAGGGCAGCGACTCCCTGTGGCGTATTTCTCCCATGCCTGTAGTCACAAAGTCCCAGATGAGGCTCTTTAGTTCTTGATTTGAATTCACACACTGTTTGTTCAAAGCAAGTTGTTTTGCCACACCCCAAATCAATGGGCAGGGAAGTATACTCCTTTTATGGAAATAGGAGAGGAATAAATAATGAATATTAGCTAAGTGATGATACGAAGTACAACACTCAACATTAATAAAAATGAATCTTGGCTACAGTATAAATTATTATTATGCTTCTCCAAGTATTGACATTAATTAGATTACTGCTTCATTATTCAGTGGCAAATGTCTAGTCAACTATAAATTTGAAAATTAAGGTGAAGTAACGCAAATTTTTATTTCCTGCATATCTTATTCAAAATGAAATTTGAACAAAATATATGTAGGACATTCAAAAAAAGCACCCAGATATTTTATTAGTTTGGGGAAAAACTATTATAAATTTAATTGAAATAGACATTTATATTTGTGTCTTAGAATAGTCATGGACAAAGAAAAAACACAACCACAATTACAATTAGAAATGTAAAAATGAGAAACTAGTCTTGGAAATGAAATGTATTTTTCAAAAAAATATTTTTTAAAACAAAGTCCCGAATATTTTCTATAATAGCCAGTTATAGTCTTTGTTAGAAGAGGAAGGTCTTACATATATCTTTGAATTGTAGGGAGTTTTGTTGGAATGCAACAAATAGTTTCTATCTAGGTCCCAAATAGATCTACAGTGATACCTTGACACACGAACACTTTAAATCACGAGCAATTTGAGAGATAGCAGTCACTCGCAGGATTTTTTGCTTTAAGTCACGAGCGGATATTTGAATCACAAGTGTTGGGCAAATGAGTTTGAAAATTTTGTGTTTTTTGAGCTTGCTCACTTTTATTGTTAAAAATGGCACTGGGCAACCACGTGTGTGCTTGCCCTCAGAGCAGGGCAGTTGATTTCAAATTGCAGATTGCATTCCTGCTTGAAAAGGGCCATTGTTATGCTAACATTGGCTGGATGAGAGGTTTTGACACCAGAAAAGTTTTTAAAAGGAGAGAAGAAGGGGGAAGAGAAGATGCCATGATGGCAGAGTGAGAGCAGAGAGGACACAGAGTGCTGAAGGCGGAGCCAAGATGACAGGGATGTTAAGCCTAATTCAGAGGGACCCAAAACATGGAAGACAGGAACAAGGTCCCTAGATTACACATCAAAGCTTTATTGTCTAGCTTGGCCAAGCGGCGGGAACTCCTACAGAAATCTGACGTAGAGCACGCCGGCCCTTTGTTCTACTTAGTTTTTATAGTTTTGTAAGTGGGAAGTACAGAATCAAAAATTGCAATTAGGAGCCCTTTACCACTATTGGTTATAGTCATATGTCCTTTAACATGATAGGACCACGTTCAATTTGCAAGCCATACATCCTTTTGGGGAAAACAAAGTTTACAAGCCAACACAATGGTAGAAAGATGTCTCTTTACATATTAAAAGGCATTCCTATATTATCTAGTGTTCATCTGCTATCTCTCTGTCCAGAGTCACACGTGTTAACCACATGCATTTACATAGGAGAGGTAGTTTCTGGGGACAAATGCCCGCAGATGGCTCATTGCTATAAGAAAAGGTTTATTTTGGTTCTTCTCTCCCTGTACCTGGCTAGCCATTCACCTCTTTCCCCACAGGTGTGGTGGAATATCTGGGGATCCATGTTTCCCTCCTCTTTGCATTTACAATACAATGCCAAGGGCCATCCTGACTATGCCAATCACACAGTACAGAGACTATTCTCACAATTTCTCTGCACACCTTAACCCAAATCAACAAAATGTTTCTCAAGCCTCCCAAAATTTTAATATTAATTCTGTAGCTCTTGGTACTTTACAACACCTGCGGGTGAAGTGGCTCAGTGGCTCCTCTGGGAAAAAGAAGCCAAGATGGCAGGGTGCTGAGGGAGAAGCCAGTTTGTGCAGAGAGGAGAAGGGAGAAGGGAGAAGGTATGCAGATGGGGAACCAGAGGTGACTAAGACTGGTGGGGGCCTTTGATTCTAGGAAAATCTGGAGAAGGTGTCAGGGGCTTTGGGAGCCCTCTGTTTTTGCTCGTTGGCCAGTATGAGTCTTAAATAAAGGAATGACCCACCATTTTTTGGCTCCACTGTTTCTTTACCATCTGCCTGAATCTATTCTAATGGGAACCTGCATGTGTATGGCCATGATGGCCGCAACTACTGGCCATACATTTGGCATAGTTTGCAGCAGGATTCAGATCAGATTGGTATGGAGCCACCACCATTGAGCGGTGGGGTAGAGGACTGGTTGCTGTTATGTTTCCCCATTGCTATCCTTTTGGGGACCATGGGCTTGCTGATTTTTACAGCTCTGGGTGAGGAAACTGAGAGCATGTGCAAGAGGCTGCCTAAGGCCTGCAAACTGAGGAGCAGAAGGAGTTGGAATGGCCATGGGAGAAAGAGATGCAGATCCTGGAACCAGAGCAAGTGCTGAAGAAAGAGGCCAACCAAGTTCACAAGTTGCACCTGGAAATGGAGTAGTCTCTGGAGAAGGAATTATGGGTTCGTGAGTTGCCGTTTGCAGTGGAAGTTGTGGAGAGCCAGCAGCCACAGGAGCCTGAGCTGGAGCCATGCCGGTGGAGTGGCTCTGAGTCATTGGGAGCAGGTGTTTCCAGCTCCTCTTCTAAGGATGAGAAGACTGGGGCTGAAACTGCTGTCTGAAGACTCCAGAAGGTAAAAGCCCAGCAACAAAGAGTACCAACTAAGCCCCTGGTAGGTTTGCTATGATTCTGGGACATAGGGGTAGATGGCAGCATGTTCTCTGGAGCAGAGGTGGTAATGTTGGCTGCCACTGCCACACGCTCCCCCTTGGGGCAGCATCTTAGGAGCTGCCAGGACGGCAGGGATAAAGGAGGAGGCCTGAGGTCCCATGTGTGTGGACTGACTTTTGGACTGTGACCAGAGGGGGCACCATCTCCCTTGTTGGATGGATATACAGCTTTTGGACAATATGAGAGAGCCTGATGGAGGAGGGAGCAGATCTGGTAGAAATTGTATGATTTATGCTGTTGCTGTAATTTGTGTGATGTGCCTAATTCCTTGCACAGGAATGCCTGCGATGTGAATTGCAAAGTGAGCAAAAGGGGTGGAATGTTGGACAGATGAGTTTTTAAAATTTGTGTTTTTTGAGTTTGCTCACTTCTATTGTTAAAACTGGTGCTGAGCCTGACCAGGTGGTTGCGCAGTGGATAGATAGTCGGACTGGGATGCGGAGAACCCAGGTTTGAGACCCCGAGGTTGCCAGTTTGAACGCTGGCTCATCTGGTTTGAGCAAAGCTCACCAGCTTGGACCCAAGGTTGCTGGCTCAAACAAGGGGTTACTCGGTCTGCTGTAGCCCCATGGTCAAGGCACATATGAGAAAGCAATCAGTGAACAACTAATGTGTCACAACAAGAAACTAATGATTGATGCTTCTCATCTCTTTCCGTTCCTGTCTGTCTGTCCCTATCTATCCCTCTCTCTGACTCTCTCTCTGTGTCTGTAAAAAAAAAAAAAAATGGTGCTGGGCAGCTGTCTGTGAAATTGCTAATTACCGTCCTGCTTGGGAAGGGTTATTATGCTAATGTATCCTCCTCCTCTGCTAGCATCTTTGCCTGACCTTGAAGGTAAATACACTTCATAAACCAGTTTATTTCTTTACATTCTCTTATCGTGTGTGTGTATAAAATATATATATATATTATATAAAATATATTTATATATAAAAATATATATTATTTATAAAGTACATTTTCTTATTTAAAAGCATATAAAACAAAAAATTTGTGTGGTTTTTGGGGGCTAAAATGGATTATTGGCATTTTCATTAATTTAAATGGGGAAATTCAATTTGACACACGAGCAAATCGAGTCACAATCTCAGCCATGAAATGAATTAAATTTGTTTGTCAAGGTACCACTGTATTTTAAAAAACTATATTTAGTGCCTTTCAATATATTAAATATTAGATTGGTCACAAATGTTCTTTTTAGTCTAAAATTAGTCTCTCTGTGAACTGTTTCATAAAGCTGTCCAGCTTATTGGAAAAATAATAATATTATTCATCTGTAATAATAAGTATTCATTATCACTCTTTGTGATCTAGTCCAATAGCACACTTAATAGACAATAATATTTGTGTTTGCATTTTTATCATATTCTAAGTATAGAGACCCTAACAATAGCATTTTATTATTTTCTCTTATCAAATAAGTTTAAAATGAATTTCTTTAGATAGTATACCTATCCTAAGTTCACCTTTTTAATATCATTTTTAAACATGGCACTTCCATTGAATCAGTAAAATATTAAATCCTGTATAATAATATAAATGTTTTTATGAGTTAGTAGGGGAATTATAGTTTTAATATCTAGCTCATCTGCCCCATTCCCTTCTTCATCTTTTAAGAAGGAAAATTAACTCAAGAGAATATAAAATGTTCACTATAGAAATGTTTAAGGCTTTTACCTGATTATCTCCACATTACAAAGTTTTCTTCTTTATTGAATTTTATGTGGATGCACTGATCTTGCAAGTCCTGACCACAGCCTATCCCTGGATGTTTCATTTTGATACCTCTCCTTGTTTGTCTCAGGAGTAAGTCCCCTTGTCACTCTGCTGTGGTTGGCCCCTGTATGTTGGTCTAAACTTTCCACCGCAGTCTTAGGGTAGCAGGATCAAAAAGCATGTAAACCGCCTGACCAGGCAGTGGTACAGTGGATAGAGCGTCAGACTGCGATGCTGAGGACCCAGATTCGAGACCCCGAGGTGGCCAGCTTGAGCGTGGGCTCATCTGGTTTGAGCAAAAGCTCACCAGCTTGGACCCAAGGTCACTGGCTCGAGCAAGATATTACTCGGTCTGCTGAAGGCCCGCGGTCAAGGCACATATGAGAAAGCAATCAATAAACAACTAAGGTGTTGCAATGGCAAAGAAAAACTGATGATTGATGCTTCTCATTTCTCCGTGCCTTTCTGTCTATCCCTGTCTATCCCTCTCTCCGACTCTCTCTCTGTCTCTGTAAAAAAAAAAAAAAAAAAAAAAAAAAAGCTGCCCTCATCCAATAAATTCAATTAAAAAAATGTAATGAGTTAGGGGGGTAAAAAGAGCATGCAAGTTCCAAGTGTTTGTAGTAGATGTATATGTGTTATCTTAACTAATTCTATTTACTCTATATATTTCTATATTTTTCTAAAATTAGAAGAAAAGCCAACCATTATTTAATAATTCTCCCATCCTTTGCAATATTAGTTTATCTTGTTTATTTATTTAAAACTACCTAGTTGAACAATGATTTTTAGTGAATCTTCTTCTTTAATTTGCCTCCTATGAGTCAGTGGAGTCTAGTTTTCTGACCTTAGTTCTCAATACAGGATATTTATTTATATCTATATGTTTGTTACGGTAACTGCAATAAAATCCCAAAATTTTAAGCTGATGACTTCCAAATTTAATCCTTAATTCAAAACTATCTCCAAAATTTCCTATTCATCCATCCATCCATCCATCCATCCATCCATTCACTTATCCACTTATCCATCCATCCATCCACTAGGCTATATATAGATACTACAACTAAACACTCTTCACATTGAATTTTCGATTCTCCTTCCATTTGTCCTTATTTCACTCAATGCCATCACTATTTACCCAATAACCCAAACCAAAGGCTTGGATTCACCCTAGATTCTTTCTTTTCCTCCTCTCTACCCATTCCTGCACTTTTCTCCTTTATCAGTTTTCCTGTTTGCTCCATTCTCACAATCTGTACTTCACTGAACAATATATTGAATTGTGCTTTCTATTATGAGCTCAATTCAAAACCTCAATTCAAGACAGTGCTGAATATCACCTATTTCTCAATTCCCTCCATGACCACCCCATGTCTCTATTTTACCCTATGCCCTGTGAGATGGACCATCTGACTTCTGGTTGGGTTCCTCTGGTGGGAAGCTCAAGAAAAAGACTTGTGCTGTGTAGAGAGACAACCCTGGGTTATTTATTAGCTCATTACTCTCCTTACTGAGTCTCCCTAGATTGGTTTCATGTGTTTCCAAAGGCCACAACTCCTGTCAGGTAATGTTTTACATATAGTTACTTCTTTGTGTAATGTTTGCCTTGCCACTTCAGGCTGGCAGTGTAACAGCTGGTGGCTGGTGCTATTCCTACATTTATACATTGTCCCTTTTGTTTTCCCTAAACTGTACCAAAGTCTCTGTACAAAGTTCCTGTATTAGTGTTTCCTCACATTATTCTTTCTAAATGTACCACCTGCATCCTGCTCGAACTTGATTGGTTCACCCTCTTACTGGCCACGTGTCTCTGAGCAAATTACTCTCAATAAGCCTCAGGTTTTTTTGTTTGTTTGTTTGTTTGTTTGTTTGTATTTTTCTGAAGTTCGAAACAGGGAGGCAGTCAGACAGACTCCTGCATGCGCCCGACCGGGATCCACACAGCATGCCTACCAGGGGGCGATGCTTTGCCCATTTGTGGCATCACTCTGTTGCAACCATAGCCATTCTAGCGCCTGAGGCAGAGGCCACAGAGCCATCCTCAGCACCCGGGTCAACTTTGCTCCAGTGGAGCCTTGGCTGCGGGAGGGAAAGAGAGAGACAGAGAGGAAGGAGAGGGGGAAGGGTGGAGAAGCAAATGGGCGCTTCTCCTGTGTGCCCTGGCCAGGAATCGAACCCAGGACTCCTGCACGCCAGGCCGATGCTCTACCACTGAGCCAACTGGCCAGGGCCAAGACTCAGTTTTCTCACTGAAAAAATATGAACAATAATATTATCACATGGTTTTAATAAATATTAAATGAGATGGTATATTCAAGTACTTAGTGTAATATCTAATACACAGGCTGAACCACACAAAAGTGCCATTTGGATAAGTTAGAGAACTGCATATTAGCAAATGTATGTGGTTCAAACTGAATATGTGTTCAAGAAATGTTAGCATTTATTATCAATATCTTCATTATTCTTTCTTACCTGAATAACTATAAAAACCTCCTGACTTTTTCCTAACTCTGTTACTAACTTCTTTATGTTCCTTAACTTTATTAAATTATCTTTACTATAAGTTCATAAACTTCTGTCATGCAGTCACCCAAACATTGGTTTCCTCTCTTCTTTCATGTGTCAATTTTGCACAATAAATATGTTTATTTTTTAATTGTTTCTCTTTATTCATTTACCTATAAGATCAGAGAGAATGGAGACTTTGTCTCATTCACTTACACTTTTAAAACCAACCTTTATGACAGTGCTTGGCTCTGCATAAATATCTGTTGAAAGTATAAATAAATAGTTGAATAGAAAATAATAAAATAAATGGAAATATAGGTATACTACATCCTTTAAGATCTTAAAAGTTTTCAATGGTTACCTTATGTTCAAAACTGAAAATAAAAATTTTAGATCCAGGACCTACCTTTCATGGATTTTTTCTTCTAACCCACTCTCCCAAATTCTTTGTGCTCTCATCATAACATACTACTTATACCATAATTCACTTTTTTTTTTCACATATTGTTTCCATTCTCTTCTTAGGCAAGTCCTTATTATCTTTCAAGGCTCAGTTTCAAATAACTTCCCTTCAAGGTGGTGTTATGAATTCCTCGGTCTGATTTGGATATCTTTCATTTTATCTTAATAACTTGGCAAAAAACTTTATCACTTGTCTTTGTGAGATATATTGTTTCTTTATATATTGTTTCCCCTGGACTGTGAATTCTGAAAAGGGGCCATCCTTTAGTTGTCAGTCAGCCTCTATTGCTGTCACAATGCATGCTAAAGTGTTGCTACTTCTTATTTAATACTGTTAGCAATCCCAAAATATCTTCTAGACTTTATGTTAGGGGCCTAGGCATATAGAATTTAAACACAAACCTGTAACCCATTTCCTTCATGCCTGGATAAAAGGAAATGAGTGAAGAATGTCCTCTAACAGCTCATCTTACAAACGGGCTTATGACCTATATTGTTTTTGTAAGTATACAGTAAGCATGGTTGGCTACTGAATACTGGATAGTCAAGTGAGCATTTTAGGATTTGTGGAATTAACAGTGCATAAAATACAGGGGTCCCTAAACCCTAAAAATGTTATCTGTTAATCTAAAAGCAAAATTTGTCATAATTCACAAGAAATTAGATACCTATCATAATTGGGCTGCTCAAAAAAAAAAAAAAAAAAAAAGAATATTCCATCTTTTCTCAATGCTTACCTGTATCCTATGGTTCATTAAGATCCTTTGGTGCTGGGTAAGATCTATTATTAATATGAGCTTGATTTGATAATTAAAACCTTTGTAGTAATACAAATGCTACATCTGAGAAGGGAAAGTATGGAAAGGAGTATTACTATGTCATATTAAACAAAGTGTCTACTTCAAGAGCCTAATTATATAATAAGATAATGTACAGTGGGATTGGAGGGTTTTCTGAGCATGTAAGTGCAGATAAGAGAAATAAAAGATAATAGTACTTGAAAAGGAAAAAGAATGAAAAAACCTAGGTCTTTACAACTAGGATATTAAAGTGAGACATTCAGGATGGTACTTCGTATGAGTTTGGGCAAAGATGTATAGTGGCAGTGGCAGGTAGCATTAGTTTCTTTTTCTTTTCCCCTTTTACTTGTATCTTTTAAAAGCTATACTATTGAGAGGAATAGTAGCAGGAAGTGATTCAGTATGACATGAAAACACACACACACACATACATGTGTGTGTATAGATATATGTCTCTCCCTCTGTCCATACATACATATATATACATAGAGGGACAGAGGAGAGAGAGTTTTGTTGATTGTGACCCTTGAATTTGTAAATGACAATGATCCAATTAAAATGATTTCAAGCAATGAAGAAAATCATTGGTTTATGTAACTGGGAAATCTGATTACATTAGCTTAAGTTTCTTTTCTTTTCTTTTCTTTTTTTTATTGCTTTCAGCTCTTCATCCTACAATTGCGGCTTAATTTCTAAGCCTTCCCCAAATGGAAGCATAAGAACCATCAGCTGCTCTGGGCTTCCCTCATTCTTGACATCTGCAAAACAAGTCTCATCAAAAGTCTTACTGTAGGCTCTGACTGGCTAGCGGTGGGTCCCGAGTCTATTTCTAAATCAATCACTCTGTTTAGGGATTGGGATGTTCTGATTGCATAGGACCAGATTATATGATCTACCCTGGATCTTGGGGTTCAGTGAGCAGCTATAAAATTATCTGGACTGAGAATAAGGCATTCATCGTCCCCCCCCCCAAATTTTTGAACAAACATCTCTTTCAGCTAATCTGCCTATTCCAGAAATCTTTATGCTTTTTAAAAGTTGTCTTGTAAAAGATATACTTTAGAAACAGAGAAGCCTAATACATACATGTATAACTTGACTACAGAGCATTAGTTTCTTTTTCTTTTCCCCTTTTACTTGTATCTTTTAAAAGCTATACTATTGAGAGAACTGTGTACTTTTCTTTTCTCTTTACTTCCCTTCTCTTCTCTCTTTTCCTCAAGTAATATCTTGTTTGAGAAAATATAATGTAAATTTCAAAGACTCTCAGGCTATACCTACATGAAATAAAACAAAATAAATGAGAAAAATGTGGTCAAGCAGTTAAGATGTGGAAATAAAATAAGGGCAAATAGTAAGATTAGTTTTTATAAAAATGACTTAATATCTTAAATATTTGCTAATGGAAGATAAAATATTCTGCATTCTAAGCATTCCATTAGACCAGTCAAAGAAGCAAACTAACAATTACATGGTTCAGAATGTACATTAAAAAGGCAGGTCAAATAGTTCCTCTGAAGAAACAGCTATTTCTAACTTTGAGACCCGAGAAATATTTTTCAAGATTCCTCAAAATTCCTCTGGTAAATACAGCTGTTAGACTTATAGATATATTTGAGTTAAACATTCCTACAGTAAATCAAGCAACTAGGTTTAAAGAAATATTTTTTAGAAGTCTGTCAATAAAACTTAGTGTCATTGAATGAAACTTTAAGTCTATAAAAGCTGTCTAAAAAAGGGTTTAGTTAATAGAACATGGGTCTTAAAATCATAACAAGACTTATAAAGACTGCATTTTCTCCCATTCCTCCTGAGAGCTATTGCAAATTTGTAACCATGGTGGTGATCTGATTAGATTTGCTTCTGAAAAATTATTCCATTAGCTTTTGGAAGAATGGATTGGGGTTTGAAATTAGCTGAAAGCCATAATTGTATTAATCCAATAAGTAATGCAAAGGGGGACCTCTTGTCAAAGATACCTTTGTACTTCGAATTTTATTTCCTCTAGAATATTTCTAACTCCCTCTGGTTCCTCATCCCTTGGTCCATATCATCTCATTTAGGATTCATATACTAATTTTTCTACTTTCTCTCAAACATTAGATTCTGCTACTCTGTGACCCCTCCTCATCTGTACACAAATTTACCATATATAGATAGGTTTAGGTTTATGTATTTTTTCTAGGTTTATGTATCTTTTCTACCACAGAAATTTATCTGTGATCTATGTACATATTAGTCCAAAAATATAATACACAATTATGAATGAATGAATGAACATACAAATGTATAAGGATAGAATATGTTAGCTATGTGGAGACCTACCAAGCCTGCCAGCTTTATATATGAATAAATAAAAATCAGTAGCAACTCCTTTAAATTTTTATATGGGTATTCCATTCAAATAAATATGAAAACATGGGAATAGTTTTAATAAACTATACCTTCAAGGCCCTGACCAGTTGGCTAGGTGGTAGAGCATCATCCCTGCATGTGGATGTCCCAGGTTCAATTCTTGGTCAGTGCACACAGAAGAAGTGACCACCTGCTTCTCCGCTTTTCCCCCTCCTTTTCTCTCTCTCTCTCACTCTCTCTTTCTTGTCTCATGCAGCCATGGCTCAATTGGTTTGAGTGCACTGGCCCAGGATGCTAGGATGCTAAGGAAGACTTCATGGAGCCTCCACTTTAGGCACTAAAAATAGCTTGGTTGTGAGCATGGCCCCAGATGGGGTTTGCTGGGTGGATCCCAGTTGGGGTGCACGTAGGAGTCTGCCTCTCTATCTCCCCACCTCTTACTTAGAAAAATAAATAAATAAATAAACTAAACCTTCTAATCTTGTTTTCTTTTAAATATATCTTCTTGAAAAAAAATTATAGATTCAGAAATTTGCCAGGACAAAAATAACTTCATCACACTTTCAGAAACCAGGTCATTTTTTAAAAAGAGACTATCTACTGAACAATATCAGAGAAAGCAAAATGTTTCCTAACAATGAAAAAAAAAACTTTTAGTGCATTTATTCCCAGATCCTCAAATCAAGCTCGTAGGCTTTTTCCCCTATGACCTCAACTAATAGCCCCTCCAAATCTAGAGGCCTTACTCCTATTATTCTGTGTATCTGAAAGCATAAAGCTTCATCTGGCAGGATCATTTTTTTTTTAATAATTTTATTTTTTTAATGGGGTGACATCAATAAATCAGGATACATATATTCAAAGATAACAAATCCAGGTTATCTTGTCATTCAATTATGTTGCATACCCACCACCCAAAGTCAGATTGTCCTCTGTCACCTTCTATCTTGTTTTCTTTGTGCCCCTCCCCACCCCCTTTCCCTCTCCCATTCCCCCCTCCCCCCCCCCCCGTAACCACCACACTCTTATCAATGTCTCTTAGTTTCACTATTATGTCCCATCTACGTATGGAATAATACAGTTCCTGGTTTTTTCTGATTTACTTATTTCGCTTTGTATCATATTATCAAGATCCCACCATTTTGCTGTAAATGTTCCGATGTCATCATTTCTTATGGCTGAGTAGTATTCCAGAGTGTATATGTGCCACATCTTCTTTATCCAGTCATCTATTGATGGGCTTTTTGGTTGTTTCCATGTCCTGGCCTCTGTGAACAATGCTGCAATAAACATGGGGCTGCATGTGTCTTTACGTATTAATGTTTCTGAGTTTTTGGCATATATCCCCAGTAGAGGGATTGCTGGGTCATAAGGTAGTTCTATTTTCAGTTTTTTGAGGAACCACCATACTTTCTTCCATAATGGTTGTACTACTTTACATTCCCACCAACAGTGTATGAGGGTTCCTTTTTCTCCACAGCCTCTCCAACATTTGCTATTACCTGTCTTGCTAATAACAGCTAATCGAACAGGTGTGAGGTGGTATCTCATTGCCGTTTTATTTGCATTTCTCTAATAGCTAAAGAAGATGAACATCTTTTCATATATCTGTTGGCCATTTGTATTTCTTCCTGGGAGAAGTGTCTATTCATATCCTCTTCCCATTTTTTTATTGGATTGTTTGTTTGTTTGTTGTTGAGTTTTATGAGTTCTTTGTATATTTTGGATATTAAGCCCTTATCTGAGCTGTTGTTTGAAAATATCATTTCCCATTTAGTTGGCTTTCTGTTTATTTTGTTATCAGTTTCTCTTGCTGAGCAAAAACTTCTTAGTCTGATGTAGTCCTATTCATTAATTTTTGCCTTCACTTCTCTTACCTGTGGAGTCAAATTCATAAAATGCTCTTTAAAACCCAGGTCCATGAGTTGAGTACCTATGTCTTCTTCTATGTACTTAATTGTTTCAGGTCTTATGTTTAGATCTTTGATCCATTTTGAGTTAATTTTTGTACAGGGGGAGAGACTGTAGTCCAGTTTCATTCTTTTGCATGTGGCTTTCCAGTTTTCCCAGCACCATTTATTGAAGAGGCTTTCTTTTCTCCATTGTGTGTTGTTGGCCCCTTTATCAAAAATTATTTGACTATATATATGTGGTTTTATTTCTGGACTTTCTATTCTGTTCCATTGGTCTGAGTGTCTATTTTTCTGCCAATACCATGCTGTTTTGATTGTCGTGGCCCTATAATAGAGTTTGAAGTCAGGTATTGTAATGCCCCCAGCTTCATTCTTTTTCTTTAGGATTGCTTTGGCTATTCGGGGTTTTTTATAGTTCCATATAAATCTGATGATTTTTTGCTCTATTTCTTTAAAAAACGTCATTGGAAGTTTGATGGGAATTGCATTAAATTTGTATATTGCTTTGGGTAATATAGCCATCTTGATTATATTTATTCTTCCTAGCCAAGAACAAGGTATATTCTTCCATCTCATTATATCTTTTTCGATTTCCCTTAACAATGGTTTATAGTTTTCATTATATAAGTCCTTTACATTCTTTGTTATGTTTATTCCTAAGTATTTTATTTTTTTTGTTGCAATCGTGAAGGGGATTATTCTTTTGAGTTCCTTCTCAGTTGTTTCATTGTTGTCATATAGAAAGGCTATTGACTTCTGTATGTTGGCAGGATCATTTTTACAATTCAGTGAAGCAAAGTATAATAAAAGAAAAGAAGCAGAATTTATTACATTTTTTTAGTGTTTTCTCATGTCTCACACTTCGTCTTTCTAGGTTTTGGTGGGGATGGTGGTAGCATTTATAGACATTTGGAAATGAGCATATAATATTCCACATAAATGACAGAACTAAATAGGCTCATTTATACCTGTTCAAGTGCATCACTTACAAGGAGTATGTATTATACCAGTGAATGGAAGTGTCTTACACTCCAGAACTTAAAAAAAAATGACTTTGAGCAAGACAACCATCTACTTCTTAGAGGCCACATTGATTAATCCCTGTCAACATCTATAGATTTCACCTTAAACCTTACCGGTTTTCCAAGGCTATTAGGCTCGAGGTCTTAAGCAGACAGATCAAAGAGTGGGGAGATCTTTATAATGTCTTAAATTATGGAGACAGAGTGTGGATCTAAATGATTGTGTAGAAACAGAAAAAAATAGATAAAACTAAATGTCAGGAGACATGGAGAATATATTTTATTAAAATATAACTGTAGTACATATCTCAACATATTCTAATATTTGAGAATTATATGAAAGGGTATATAAAATAGTGCTATTGATATTGTTCTTAATCAATTAGAAGGTGAAGGATAAGAACTGGCAAAATATATATTAGTCATCTCTGTAGAAATAGATTTTATTTTACATATTACATAAGAAATCTACTTTTTGTAATACAAAATGTTTTAGCTTTTTGCTTGCACATATAATTATTGCTACCTTTTTAATTTGAGAAATTGGATATTGGGTTCCCGTTATTTAATTTTTTTCTCATCAGTAAATGAAACCAACTGCTGAAAAACTCTGCTGAAGCAATTGCTTACTTGACATTATTAGAGCCACAAACATTGCTAGGAAAAATATTGTCCTTCTATGCGGGGTAAATCCTCTCTAGATTAAATTCTGGATGCAGATAAAATTACTTTCCCTCCAGGGGCATGCTTTCGTTAGGTGCTTGAATTCTCACCAGACAATGTCAGGCTTACACCCAGCCATGTGGATTCTCAAAGGGCATGGTTCTGTACCTCAGCAACAAAACAGCATAGCTATGCTCCCAGAGCTAGTCTGCGAGTCACTTCAAATTCACTGTTAGTTTTTTTAATAACTATATAAAGTCAGGCTATGGCACAAAACTTTAAGTGCGTGTAAAGCAGCTTCTCCTAAAAGACATTTGATCATGGAGACTTATCTTTTGTGAGAAACATAGATAGGGACACTTTATGTACATTAGTGAACAGAGGAAAGGTGAGCCAATGAAGGAGGATGGCAAAAAGATAGGGAACTGGTAAGAATTCCTGAAGAGAGTGAAGGGATGGAAAAATAGGGAGAAAAAAATATTTCTTTTTTTTATTAGGTGAGAGGCAGGAAGCAGGGAGGCAGACTTGAAGGTGCCACATGCATCTGGACTGGGATCTACCCAGCAAGCCCCTATGGGGCGATGCTCTGCCCATCTGGGGTCACAGCTCTGTTGCTCAGCAACCAAGCTATTTCTGCACCTGAGGCAAGGCCACAGAGCCATCTTCAGTGCCCGGGGCTGAATTGCTCAAACTGATTGTGTCATGGCTGCAGGGGGAGGAGGAGGAGAGAGAGAGAGAGAGAAGAGGAGGGGAGGGGAGGGGTGGAGAAGCAAATGGTCACTTCTACTGTGTGCCTTGACCAGGAATCAAACCTGGGACTTCCACATGCCAGGCCAACATTCTACCATTAAGCCAACCAGCCAGGGCCGAGAAGAAATTTCAAAGGAGGACTTTTTTGTGGCCAAAGTTGTGTCCTTACTCCTTCTTGACATCTGAAATGTTGACAGTTTCTTCCTGCCACATGGAAGGATAGGAACAAGGATCTTCTCCACCAGTGCTGTGTTCTTCAATTTTACTTAAAAACTCCAATTAGAAAAATGTAGTTTAATTCTCTCAGAGACAAGAGGTTGTTAGAATTTAAGTCTGGCTCATTCTTGGAGAGAGAAACTGAGGAAAAGGGCAGTGAAAGAAATTGAATTCCCTTCAGAAGACAACAATAAAAATAACTTCATCGTTATGTTCTTTATTATGTATTGCTAATATTGATTCCAGATATTTTACTATTTTATACATGTTATTTCATCTAATTCTCAAAACAACTACATGAGGAGGTATATAATGTAGAAAGCTACTTACTTAGAGTAATAAAATAATAAAGGGGAAGAATCACCACTCAAACACAAACTATATCTTATCTCCATAATGTGTGGTCATCTAGTCATCTTCTTTCTACCCTATTACATCTGGCTGTACAAAGGACTTTCAGAAAGTTTTTATTTGTATGCTAATTAGAATTGATAAGAAAAATCTCCTCACAGGTGTGCCTCTGTCTGTGTGTACACTTACCCAACCAAAAAGTTTTGTTTGAAAAAAAGAGCCACAGGTCACAGTTCACTGATTCCATTAATCACAAACTTTCTCACCCTTCCAGTTCTGCAAGTCAGGGATGTGACACCCCATTATCTTCCTGCCTTTGAGCGTCATTTGAACTAGCTTGGGTAATTTACCAAAAATCTTTTTTGAAATTATTCATATGCACTCATTCCATGGTTACACTGAATTAAATATTCAACAGCACTTTAAAAAAATACTCTTTTAACTCAGTATGCCGGAAATGCAGACAAAACCAAAACCATAAAGAGAGGTGGTAACATTTGCCCATTTTCTGATTCTTGCTGCAATCACCTTTGAATATAGTGCCAATAACAACAGCAATGGTAACAACAACAAGAAAAATAAAGAAACAGACTTAAGTGTTTCCTATTTTCCAGGCCCCAGTCTACATTCAATGTCTGAAGGAAGGACATTCTTCTTTCCTTTTTTTTTTTTTTTTTTTTTTTGTGACAGAGCCAGAGAGAGGGACAGTTAGGGACAGACAAATAGGAAGGAAGAGAGACAAGAAGCATCACCTTGTAGCACCTTAGTTGTTTATTTATTGCTTTCTCATATGTGCCCTAACCGGGGGACTACAGCAGACTGAGTGACCCCTTGCTCAAGCCAGTGACCTTAGGTCCAAACTGGTGAGCGTTGCTCAAACCAGATGAGCCCATGCTCAACCCATTGACCTCAGGGTTTTGAACCTGGGTCCTCTGTGTCCCAGTCCGATGCTCTATCCACTGCACCATTGCCTGGTCAGGCTCTTTGTTGGGCAGATAAAATGTATTATGCTCACTTTGTTAAAGAGGCCGTTGCCCAGGTGATATTAATGTGTGTTGGGGTGGGCTAAAGGCAGGCAGAATCCTTGTAGCCTGGGGCTTGGTTTTGGGATTAAGCCTTTCCTACCCTTTTTGGTGTAAGGTGGTACAATCCTATCATGCCTCAGAGAAGTGACTTTGTATTAAGAGACTTCCCTATTATGTATATTGGATAAAGGGTTTGGATTTCTATACTATAAAATGGGAACGGAGCGGGAGTTTGGCTCTTGGTTCCTGAGGTTAGCATGAGAGAGCGGAGAGAGTAGAGCCAGCAGCTAAAGGAGGCCACGTGGAGGAGGCCAGGAGAAGCAGCCAAGATGGCGGAGTGCTGAGTGAGATGGGGAACTGAGGAGAAGAAGGCTGGTGAGCTAGAAACCTTTGATTCTAGGAAACTCGGATAAGTCAGTGGCTTTGTGAGCACTGAGTGTGACTGGGTTTTGGAGCCCAGTGTGTATTTTTACTTGCCCGCCGGGTGCAAGCTAGATTAAAGACTATGGCCCACCAGTTTTTGGCTCCATGGTTTCTTTACCGACTGTCCGAATCCAATGCGAACCTGCATGTGAATGGCCACGATGGCGGCTCCTGGCTTTACACTCTTCTTAATATCCTTTCTTAGGCTGATAGTAACTGGTAGTGGGTATGATGTAACAATTATCCTTTGGCCAGTTCAGGTTTCACTTTTTCTACATCCCCCAACCTGTTTTGTTTGTTTTACTTTTGCTTTTATTTCTTCTCATAGGCTACATCTAAAAATAGTTGCATCAGAAATTATTCATTTGGGCCCTTGCCGTTTGGCTCAGTGGATAGAGTGTCAGCATGGTGTGGATGTCCTAGGTTCAATCCTAGCCAGGGCACAGAACAGAAACAACCATCTGCTTCTCTCCTCCTCCCTCTCCCCTTTCTCTCTCTTTTTCCTTCTCACAGATGGGGTTGCCGGGTGGTTCCCAGTTGGTGCGCATTAGGGAGTCTGTCTCACTATTTCCCCTCCTCTCACTTAAAAAAGAAAGAAAATAAATAAATTATTCATATGATTGTACTATGTACGGGCCAGTTGGATACTGAAAATATCGGGGGGTGATACTTTGTATAGCATATGATTGTCCAACCACTATACTGTACTCCTGAAACCAATATATAATAATATTAAATGTAAAGTGTAATTGAAAATAAAAAAAGAAATTCTTTATCTGAGTAAAAATATACCCTCAGTCCTCTCATAGTAAAATGTTTTGTTTGTAGAAGCAATCAATGATTTTTCTTCCTCATTTATACATACAGGGTGGGGCAAAAGTAAGTTTACAGTTGGTCATATGAAAAATAAAACAATGATTAATATATAATAATACAAGAAAACACTCTGTGTTTCATGTACTCACAACTCTAAATCTACTTTTGCCCCACCCTGTAGTATGTCATTATACCAATACTAATTGTATTGAGTCAGATGGGTCTGAGTTTGAATCTTGGTTCTGTCATCTTAGAATTACTGGAAAGCTTAAGAAGATAATTATAATGTGGCAGTCACTAAATGAACAACAAAAATTTATATAAAAATTTGTATAAGCCACTGCTTTATTTTCATCTATGAAATTCACAAATACATGAATTGGTAAGATAAATAATATATCAGAGATTTAACTGATCTTATCAAAACTTTTAAATAGTTCATATAATGACTTTAAAAATAAAGTTATAACCTAAGTACTAATTTATGTTATATTTCTAAACCAAACATCAAATAAATTGCATCATTTTTGTTATTTTACATTTCTCTCAATATTGTAAAATGTTTGTAATGAAGTAGAGTGCCCAAAATAAAATATATGTGTAATACTTATCCATAAAACTATTTTTTATTTCCACACTGATAGTAATGCAAAATGGGCTTTTCTTTTCTGACATTTTTGCTCTTGTGGTTTTATTTCTGCTTTATTTTTTAATATATATTGTCATTTTGTATTGTTTTAGTTTGTTAGGATAGTCAGAACTTCCCATCTTATGGGGAAAAACTCATAAATAGTGGATAAGTTTATTCTTAAAATTTTCCCTAAGAAGAATCATGGGATCCAGTTTTTCTCAGCCAGATCACATGTGCTCTCCTTTGTCCCCCTCCCCTTAACACTTTAGGTCGGACTGTGAATGGTAGCAGAGCCTTTTCTTCCAATTAACCAGTTCTCTGGGCAAAGGGGGAACTGGCAGGAGACATAAGCTTGGCTTTAGGCCCAAAGAACTTGGTAACTTTCTATGTTATTAGTGCAAATGGCAGGTAGCCTGAGTCAATTTCCAGTTAACATTGCCAACAGGGAAACAATAGTTCTGTTGGATGACTAAAGCTCTAGACAGAAGAAGCCTTCTGCCATATTTTGCTGTCATTTATTCAGTTTTGGACTGAGTCCTTGAGGCTTTCCCTATTTATAAAAATCCAACACCATGACTTACAGTCTGTCATATTCTCAAAGTGATAATCGCTGATAAACTTTGAGTAAAAGCGGATTGTGCATGTCTAAATAGGGAGAATTAAGGGTTTTGTGGGATAGAAATAATTAGGGAATATCCCCAGAGACATTATAGCCATACTGTGTGCACAGCTACCTGCTCACACCTGGGACAACACTGAAGTTTGTAGCTCTCCACCCCAGATCAATAGTGACTTTGGAGAAATATCATAGCTTACATATAATAAGAGCAAGAAGTCAGATTCATTATTCAACAGTCAAGCTTCATGCCAAATACCTGTGAGTCCTTGTAAAAGCTATTTTAACCTCTTTGTGTTCAATTTCCTGATCTGCAAAATTGAGAGGATAATAAGAACTATTTTGCAGGGTTATTTTGAAAATTAAAAATGATGATATATATATAGCACTTGAAAAAGCACCAGGCCCAGGATAAGGATGCAATAAATGTTTGTGATAGCACATGCATCCGTCAGGAGTCAGGAGTCAGGAGTCAGGAGGCAGGAGGCAGGAGGCAGGAGGCAGGAGGCAGGAGGCCTGAGGACTAGTGCCTGTCTGTGGGAGACTGCAAGCCGGCAAAGCTCTCCCAGTTTAAGGCTTAAGCTAAAGGCTAAGTAAGCTCTTCCCTACAACTCCATATTGACTATGAAGCTGAGTATTTCTACTGGTCTCATCCCCCCACCTCACTTGCTTGATTAAGTTGCTAAACACTGAGTTCTTCCCCACAACCTCTGTTTGTTTCAGTTGGTAAGGGCAATTTACACGCCCTTCTCCTCACCTCCCTGTTAGCTATGTTTGTCCTTTGTTTTGTGAAGTTAAGATGTTATGCAAGGTGGAGAGTTTTCTGCAAAAAAACAAACAAACAAACAAAAAAAACAAGCAAAAAACAAAGAAACAACCCCACACACACACACACATACACACACACACACACAAAAAAAAAAACCCAAAAAATGTTTGTGATGGGCCTGGCCTGTGGTGGCACAGTGGATAAAGCATTGACCTAGAATGAGGAGGTCGCCAGTATAGAACCCTGGGCTCGCCCGGGCAAGGCACATATGGCAAGCAAAGCAAAGAACAACTAAGGTTAAGCAATCATGAGTTGGTACTTTTCGCTGTCTCTGCCCTCCTCTTTCTGTAAAATCAATAAATCTTTTTTAAAAAAATGTTTGGCCAGAGCTAATTGTAAGTTTATATCATTAAATTTTTTTTAGATTTTTTTTTTTATTTATTTATTTTACAGAGGGGAGGGATGAAAATTTTCAATTCACAGTTGTTCACTTTTGTTGTTTGTTTTTATTTATTGATTTTAATTTTTTGTGTTTACATAGATTCTAGTGTTGCCCCAAATGCATCCCCCCTCCCCCGTATTCCCCTCAACATCTCCCTTGCCCCCCTCCCATAGCACCTTCCCCGCTTCTCTTCAGGTTTATCCCATCCTATCATCCCCTTTCCCTCTGTTCTCTTTTCCTCTGGTCCCTTTGATCTCTCCTTTGTCTCAATTCCGTTCCTCAGTTCACATTGTTCATTGGTTCCTCAAATGAGTGAGGTCATATGATATTTTTCTTTTTCTGCCTGGCTTATTTCACTTAACATAATAGTTTCCACGTCCATCCATGTTGTCGCAAAAGGTAAGATTTCCTTCTTTTTCATGGCCTCATAGTATTTCATTGTGTATATGTACCACAGCTTTTTAATCCACTCATCCACTGATGGACATTTGGGCTGTTTCCAGATTTTCGCTATTGTGAACAATGCTGCCATAAACATGGGGGTGCATTTCTCCTTTTAAAACAGTGCTATGGTGTTCTTAGGGTATATTCCTAAAAGTGGGATGGCTGGGTCAAAAAGCAGTTCGAATTTTAATTTTTTTGAGGAATCTCCATACTGTTTTCCACAGTGGCTGCACCAGTCTGCATTCCCACCAGCAGTGCAGGAGGGTTCCCTTTTCTCCACATCCTTGCCAGCTCATGTTATTGATGACCAAATAAATTTCCAACATATGTAATGTTGAATCTGAAAGAGGGTTCAAATTTAATGAATATAATTTGTATGTGAGTAGCAGTCTAACAATATATCACATACATGATTTCATGATAATAAATATATTGGGAAAAGAATTAGTGGACTGGGATGCAATTCCACTTGTCAAATCATAGTTGTGCTGTCACTGTGAGTTGGCTTCCAGTATAAGACTACAGCAAAACTCAAAGGATCCTGTGAGAATCAGTTGGCTACATGGGATTTAGAAAAATACACAAAAATTGTATACTTTATTCTTTGTAAAACATGAGTTACACATCTATTAAATCCGAACAATTTAAAATAAAAAAAAAATGTTTGTGATGGTTGTTGCTCCTGATGGTCCCTTAAACCAATTGAATAATCCAAGACGGTATCAGATAAGACTCAGCACTTCTCACAGATATCCACATTTAAAATGGTTAATAACACGATTCAAACAGTATACTCTGTTTTAGTATTTTAGGTGAGTTTTGCTATGTGTAAGACTTTATAAATTTTCTTTTTTTTATTTTCTCAATATTGCTTAGCAGAAAACACTTGTCATTTGGAGCCCCTTCACTTTTCTCTTCGTTGTTTCTCTATTGGTTGTTGAATGACTGTTCCTTTGAGAAACTGCCTCCTTCTGACCCAACTAACCAGCCATACGAAAATATCCACATAACAACCAAGTCTCACAGGAGAGAGAGTACTAATTAGGTATTAAACAATAAATAATTCATGGCACATGGAGGTGAAGAACACGTGACTGTTGTGTTGCCAAATATTTGGCGTTATAAGCAGTCTCCTCATATCCATAAAACTGTTAAGGACTTTAACACTTTGAGTAACCTTAAACCACAAGTATTAGATATTAATATATTTTGAAAACATTTTACTATTGTGGTAAAAAAAACTGTACCAATATGTGTTAGAAATAACATTTGCACAAAAATCCATGCATTTTCATTTATCTTCTATATCCCTGTGTTATACCTTCCCCCATTGTGTCAGAAGCATTCATTTAACTTGGGAAAGATGAGGATTGTTGGAACAGGAATACAAAGAGAAATGAATGATCAATAGTCAGGCTTTAGAATCCAAAATTGACTTTCTTTGCATTAAAAGCATGATAAGAATCTTAAAAGCCCAATTCTATCAAGAGAGAAAAGAATTTTCAGAATTTCTTTAAATTCCATTAACATATTGAGGAATGGACTTGGAAGACTAGATATGGAAAAAAGTCTTCAATTTTAGAAAGGATGACCATTGTACCTGAGATGTGAATTTTCTATGGTTCCATGGAGCAGAAGCAAGATTCCATCTAGGGACATCCATGATATAAAACAAGTAGTATAAAAGTCCATGACATAAAGGATGAAGTGTCCTCCATCCTCAGTGGTTTGTGAGAAGTGAAAGAGAGTGGAAAGAGATGCCTTCAATCCAGTTACAACTGGACTGAAACCAGGGAAGGGGATACTTTTGACACACCAAGGTAAGTATGGAAGTTCTTCAGAACATCAGAGCATAAGAGGTATCATTCTCTGGAAAAAAAATGTTTAGGAATCTGAAAGTCTGAGCATATGTGACAAGCCTCGCTCTAGACCATATCTAACAATCTTTTAGGGATAGCACAGTGGTAGTAAGAGGTGGACAGATGAGCCCAAAGCAGCTGGATTTCCTGCTAGTATGGTTTCCCACTGTCTGGCTGTATGATAAGTGCCCTAGTGAGAAGACTCAGAGGAGCTAAGAGGGCCAATAGTCTGAAACATGGACAAAGGGGCTGCAATGTGGAGAACAAAGAGCTAGTATCATGGCCTCCGAATGTCAGATCCGGGACCACTTGTCCAACATGGTCACCAGGCCAAAACATCAAAACAGACCAGCCACTGCACATCTTCAGCTAGAGAGAATCCACAGACCGATCACTGAAACTGAATTCTTCCTGTCCCTTACTGCCCAAAGGAATCATCCACACCCCCTAACACTTTGTGAATGCAAGGTTTCCTTATCGTCCCATGAGTGTAAGTAAAGCTCAACTAACCACCCCCAAGGCTCCTTACTGCAGAGAATATAGGAAACAGGAGACACATAGAAGAAGAAACTTTACTCAGATTAGGTTGATTTGCATATAGCAAAGATAAAACCTAAACTGAAAAAAAAAAAAACCCTACAATTTATTGCCGATTTAAATGTGTTCTTGACTCTGTGTATGGGGCACAGAGGGTTGGTGAGATTCCTTAGTGAGAGGGTTAGCTCAGTGGATGAAATGATGATGGTTTGAGGGGAAGACAGTAGCAATTACAATATTGGAGGAAGAGACCAGCACTCAGTATCTGGAAAAAAAGGCTGAATTTACTGCCTGTTAAGCAAGGAAGAGCTGTGTTTGTACACCACAGTTTCTTCGAAAAAAGCAAAGTGCTTAATCTTCTGTAGAGTTTAGAGAAGCAAGGAGTTCAGAGATTGGCAGAGCTCAGAAACAGAGTGCTTTTAGGCACTGGTTGACAATATTCGTAGACACTGTCCCTCTAATAAATTCTTTTTGTTCCTTAATTTAGTCCAAATTAAGTTCCCTCCCTTGCAGCCAATGAGTCTTTTGCATCATTTGACTGAAAGTAACTAGCGAATTTTATAACAGGGGAGAGGAAAAAAAATTCAACCTGAGTATCTCTTAGATTGGTACTAGTTGAGAAGTGATATAAGCAATGATTTATTGTCTAATTTACTTTTATTTTCTGAGAAAATGGTGTAAAAACCTCAACAAAGGAGTCATAATCTTATTTCTTAACTGGATCCCCATCAGCAGCTAAAAGACTATAGCACTAGAGGGTAATAAATCAGCTTAATATAGTATTGACTAATGGTTTTGTAATTTTCAAACTGCCTGTATTGTTCTAAATCTTGTTAGGATTTTCCACTGCATTGATATGATTTCTTTTTGAAAAAAAAAAAATGCTCTGAATTTATTGGTGACCTTCTCATTTCTTTTCTTTTTTTGCTAAATTAAAACCATGGCAACCCATAGACAAAGCATTTTATTTTTGTATGTGTGCTAAAGGGATCTCAGTCTTTTTGAACTAATCTTTCTTCAGATAAAAATCGCTTTACTACAGCTATATTAACAGGGGCATTTTTCCTAAACCTTGAAATAGCTTTACATATATTATTTGCAAACTTTAATCACATCTAAATTTAAGTGTTTTAAAATGTATCTGAAAGGTTCTCCCCCCCCCCCCCGTTCATTCTTTGCAACAGTTTTCAGAATACATTTAACAAAACTAAATGACTAAATTTTCTAGCATGGGTCAAGATCCAATTTAACTACAATCTGAACTTGAGAATATTTTCTGTGGAATCCATATGAACATGCAGCAACTTCTCACTCATGCTAAAGCAGAGAAAGTATTTGATTTAGTGTAAGTGTAAAAACCCACCCATGGGAACTACTTGCAGAATATTTGCAATAAAATGATGATACTAATGGAAAAGGTGGAATTATGATACAAATAGAGCCACTGGCTAGAATCTAAATACCTAGGATCTGGATATATTTCTCTTGTCCATTCAAAAAATATTGATGAAGTTCTTGCTGTGTGCCAGGCTCTGCTCTACATATTGGAGTATAAAATGGTGAACTAAACCCAAACATACTCAGCCCTCAAGGACTATGATGTAAGACAGTGGTTTTCAACCTTTTTACACTTGGGGACCAGTGAAAACAGAAGAATTATTTCGGGGCCCACTAAGGCAGAAATAACCCTGAGCATAAGCAAATTTGACTAAGATCATTGGGTCTATTAACTTTATACAACATCAGGGTGGTCAACTCTTTCATGGACTGTCATGAAACTTCTGGTAAAACGGTGGTTGGAACGCACTGATGTAAGAGCTACAGTGATAACTGCCATGAATACGACATTGGATACAATGAGAGAATAAAAGGGGTATAGTGGTTTGGTATATGGTTTGATGCCCCCCCCATTTGCTGGATTCTGTGACTATGTTACTTCATATGGTAAATGAACTTTACAGATATGATTAAATTAAAAATCTTGTTGAGGAGGTGGTCCTGGATTACCCAGGTAAGTCCACTGTAATCACTAGAGTCTTTATAAGAGAGACAGAGGAGGGTCAGGGTCACAGAAAGAGATGTGAAAATGAAAGGAGAGGTCAGAGAGGAAAAAAGATGCTACACAGATTGCTTTGAAGATGGTCATGGTGCCATGAACCAAGGAATCAGAATGGCCTCTAGGAATTGGAAATGGCAAGGACACAGCTCCCAGATCCCCAGATCCTTCAGATGGACACTGATCAGGTGACACGTTCATTTTAGCCCAGTAAAACCTCTGTTGAACTTCTGACTTATAGAACTGGAAGAAAATAAATCATGTTTTAAGCCACTGAGTCTGTGGTAATTTGTTCCAGCAGCAAAAGGAAACTACTGCCACTGCAGTAAAATTAATCTTAGATATGATGCTATGACTAAATCTAAATGTAAGAGAGTGGATTTTAAATCAGTGTTTTCTCTAACTGGGACATCAACAAAATCACAGAGTAAAAATATATACACATAATACTGTCCTAAATATTTGCTGCCTGCTTCATAGTGATTTACTTTGGTATGTTTTTTTTGGCTCTTCATTTCGTTTCCACATATGACCATCTTGATAATCTGTGTTCACATTTAATATAACTTTCAATAGCCATAGTTCTTGAAATCACCTATTCATGTCTTACTTTTCACCTTCTCTTGCCCCCCACCTCAAGTCTCTGTAAATGCATATATGCATGCATGCACACACCCCAAACACATATTGTGAGGCCTTTTCATTCAGAAAAATTATAGCATTATCTTATTAATGGGTTTCATTCAGTGAAGCCAAAAAATATGTTGCTGAGTGAAATAAGAGCCAACAGTGTAAAAAAAATGGAAATATTATATATAGTGCTTAAATAGTGTGTATCTGGGGACACTCAATGTACTTTCAAAATTATATTTTGTAAGTATTGAATGTTAAATGCCAGACTTCAGAATTGAAATTTTTGGTAAATTTCCTTGACTCTTAGCTACTTAAAAAAAAATAATTCCACAAACTGAAGAATCTCTTAGTCTGACAAGTTTTAAATCACATGCTCGGGATCTTAATCTGAAAAAATCTCAAAAATGATTCCACCTGATGTTTCCAATTCACAGACAAATAAAAAACTCCAGTGACACTGTCTACCAGATAAGTCCATGAAGAAAGTTTCTCATGTGTGTTAACCAGAACATTAAAAACAGCCATTTCCTCCACAAAGCAACTTTATAATATATTATGTATGAAATCCACATGTCTTACAGAAATCTCCTACATGGAGATCACACTGAAGTAGCTCATCCAAACAAAGTAAAATAAATGTGTCTGGTACTGAGTAACCCAAGCTGAGTAATGTTTTTCTCTTAATTTATTAAAATTATAACAAAACCTTCAATGATCTTTTAAAAGTAGGAGAGAAAAGTTTTTGTAATTTAAGAAAACAGTATTATTGAGGGCTTTCTCAATCCTTCCAATATATCTATCTATCTATCTATCTATCTATCTATCTATCTATCTATCTATCTATCTATCTATCATCTATCTATCTATCATCTATCTATCTATTTTCCAGGCTCCTCACCCTTTTACTATTGTCCCATTCTCTTGAGTCACTGTAAACCAGAACAAACTATTATTCAAGATTTTCAGCTCTTGGAAAGCGTGTTTGTCATTCACTATACAATCTTAACTCCTCACCTGTGGTAACATCTTCTCTTAATTTGCAACAAAGAGTGAAACCAAGAGTTTATTATGACCATATTGCAAATATCTTGATAAAAGGGAAAATAACCAGTAATTTATTTCTGGTATTTGAGATGATTAGGAATTTATTGTTACTTCAATTTCTTTGATTTATCCATATGTGATATTTTAAATAAGTGAAGGTTCATCTTTGTTCTTTCTTTAGGAAACAAATATATACATTAAAAAAACAAGGTCATTAGTAAAATCAGTGACCTGTTGAAAATAATCCTGAATACAAAGAAAAAATAAAATGACCACAGTTTTAGTGAAATTGTGTATTAAAATTAAATCAAGTGTTAAAACATATCTTTTTAAAATAATTTTTATTTAATTTCATAATAAAAATAAAAAGTAAAAAAAAATCTTTTGAAAAGGTTGCTGTAGCTAATTAATAAATTGTCAAAGATTATTTTGAAAAATATGTCATGGTCTTTTCCTTTTTTACAAGAGCATGTTAAAATATTAAATTAAAAGATGCTGCCAGGCCCTGTGACTTATGCTGGTATTTTCTAGGAGTAGCTGATACATCACTGCAGGATGTTAAGGAGATGCTAGGCATCCTTAAAAGCTAATTATTTTTTCAAATGTTGATCTGTGGCTGTTTTCCATAGACTGAGTCTTAACTTAAATTCCATTTTCCATTTTTTTTTTGTATTTTTCTGAAGCTGGAAACAGGGAGAGACAGTCAGACAGACTCCCGCATGCGCCTGACCTGGATCCACCCGGCACGCCCACCAGGGGCGACGCTCTGCCCACCAGGGGGCGATGCTCTGCCCCTCCGGGGCGTCGCTCTGCCTCGACCAGAACCACTCTAGCGCCTGGGGCAGAGGCCAAGGAGCCATCCCCAGCACCTGGGCCATCTTTGCTCCAATGGAGCCTTGGCTGCGGGAGGGGAAGAGAGAGACAGAGAGGAAGGAGGGGGGGGGTGGAGAAGCAAATGAGCGCTTCTCCTATGTGCCCCGGCCAGGAATTGAACCCAGGTCCCCCGCACGCCAGGCCGACGCTCTACCGCTGAGCCAACCGGCCAGGGCCCATTTTCCATTTTTTAATAATAAAAAGTATTTTGCATTGCATCTATCCTCTGCTGGCAATAGTGCCAGTTTGTACTGATTTTTGAAATATTTTCTCTCTTAATTATACATATTTCACAGCATTATTCCGTATTATACAGCATTATTATGCACTGATTTCTAAAAAAAAAGTAAATGGTGACTGCCCTGGCCATGTAGCTTAGTGGATTAAAGCGTTGTCCTGATATGCCAGGGTTTCAGGTTCGATCCCCTGTCAGGATGCATGCAAGAATCAACACAAGTATGCATGGATAAGTGGAACAACGAATCGATGCTTCTCTATCTATCAACCTTTCTGTCTTTCTCTCTTTTTCTTTCTTTCTTCTTCACTCTCTTGTAAAATCAATCAATAAATTAAAAAGTAAATGGAGATTAAATACTTTTATCCCCTGAAGAAATGGAATTTGAAACCTTCCTGAAGTGAAAATAATCCTTACAAACTATTAAAATATTTTTAAAATTTATTATTGGGCGTTTGAAGAATGAATGTATTTCTAGCATCTGTGGTTGCAGTTTTCCTTAAATAAAACAACTTTTGATTCATTCCTAGAAATGTCTGGCTTCGTGACATCAATTTTACATGACACTCATTATATTGTTCCTTCATAAATACGATTCATAAAGTGAAGGCAGTGTGGTTTGTAGACACTGCATATTTATAACCACTAATATATAAATTCTGTACTCTTGCTTCAAAAACTTACAATTTTTTTAGAGTACCTATATGAAATTTTAACTTTCTATTGTTTATGAAAGGTAAATATATATCCTGATTATCTGAGTTCTCATAAAACTCATGTTACAAAAACTATAACAACTTATGTTCAGAAGGCAAAGAGCTTTTTTGATTTGCTTAAAGAAGAAATGGGCAGCTTCAGAAAAAATACAAAAAAAAAAAAAAGAAGAAGAAATGGGAAAAAAGAGATGATTCCCTAATCTAATCCTTATTTTATGTCATTGATTTAAAGTAACTGCCAATTCTGAAGTCAACGCCTTCTATTTAAATCAATTAGGGAAGAACCATAGGGTCAGTGCAAATGTACTTAAAATTAGAAAATAGGTTCAAAGATTCATTACCAGAATCTAGGCTTGCTATTAATTCAAAGATATTATAATCAGAAAGAGAACTATATTATCTGGCAGCCCAGTGCCCTAATGGCACTGCAGAATGACAGCTTTCTGATCTTAAAACTCTATGAAGTACAAGGAAGTACTAATAAGAGTACCACTGTGGTGCATTTATCTTAATACGGATTTGGTAACATATGGACTTGTCCTGTTAAATCTACAAAGTTCATTTTTATCTTTTTCTTTTCACACTCCTAATACCACAAATTTTCCCTATTCAGTCTGGCAAACTTTAGTCTATTCCACAAGGCCAAGTTTTAGCTTGAGAAATGTTTAATATATATCTCTCTGGTTTTGGCAACTAAAGTAGTCAGTCAAACAGAGTAATTGAATAGAGGTACCTTGAAATTTGTCCCTTCCAGGGACTTCAAAATCTTGTCAAATAGTCTTAGAATATTTTTAAAATTACAATGTTTTTTGAATATTGTGTTCTGAGTATGTATAAGTTAGGTTAGGCTAAGCTATGATGTTAGCTAGTTTAGATGTATTAAATACATTTTATTTTTTTTAAATAATTTTTTTTAGATTTTATTTTTTATTTTTAGAGAAGAGAGGGAGAGAGAGCAAAAGAAGGGAGGATGAGGGAGCATCAACTACCATATGTGCCTTGACCAAGCAAGTCTGGGGTTTTGAACTGGTGACCTCAGCATTCCAGGTTGGCACTTAATCCACTGAGCCACTACAGGTCAGGATAAACACATTTTCTACTTACGGTGGTTTTATCAAGAAGCAACCCCACTGTAGTCAGGAGCTACATTATTAGAAGGGAAGAAAGATATAACAACTTGGACATAAAACTGGTATAGAATTTAATGTTTTTATAAAAGGAGGAAAATATCTAAATAATTTTATATATGTAAACAAGAAGCATTATGATCAGGTAGAGTTTATTCTATCCATGTAGGAATTATTTAATATTAAAATATGATTTTATGCCCTGGATGGGTAGATCAGTTTGTTAGAGCATCATCTCCATATGCCAAGGTTGAAGGTTCAACCTCCAGTAGAGCACATACAAGAATCAACCAATGAATGTATAAATAAGTAGAACAACAAATCAATTTCTTTTTCTCTCTCTCTCTTTCTTTCTCTTTCTCTAAAATCAATAAAAATTAATAAATATGGTTTTATTTGCAAATTATTTGTCAGAAAAATCAAAGATAAACAATAAAAATTATATAAATAAAAATAGAATTTATAACTTTCCCTTTGAATAAACCAATATTAAATAATTTTATTTTAGTCCTGGTTAGTGACACAGTGGATAGAACATCATCTTGGAACGTCAAGTTTGCCAGTTTGATTCCAGGGTCATCAGCGCAATCCCAAGGGCACTAGCTCAATCCTGAGGTCACCTATTCAGGCCCAGGTCAGGGCATGCATGTGAAGCAATCGATAGGTGCACAACTAAGTGCGATAATGAGTTAATCCTTTTTTCTCTCTCCCTTCTCTACTCTCTCTCCCTTCTTCTTTCTCAAAAATAATAGAAAAAAATTAAAAGTAAATAACATTTTATTTAAAATCAATAACCAAATAAAAGATTTTATAAGAGGATAAAATTAATAAAAGAGGGATAAGCCAAATGGGAAACATATATAGTCAATAAAACATATATAGTCAAAATTTTTATGAAATGAGTAAAAATGCAATAGTATTGAGAGACAAAACAAGATTTAGTAAAATTGAGAAATGTCATGATCTTGATTTGAAAGATTCAATATTGTTTAAAAAATCTCCAATCAATATTAAATTCCAATCATGACTAAATTACATCCATATTTAGAATTTAGAAAACTGAATCTAAATATAGCCTGAAAGAATAAAGATGACAAGAACTTACATCTGCAATTTTCAACCACTGTGCAGCAAGAAGTTAAAACATGTAATACCTTACCATTTAGTCAGGGACAATGATCTCTTTTCTCTTAAATTGTCAAATAAAAAGAAAAATGATAACAGCCAACATAACAATAGCCATCCAGTGTGAGTGAATTAAAACAATACTAACTGATGTGCTACAGAATGTTAGTTGTTAGTTTATGTGTGCCATGAGATGAAAAAGGTTGCAAATGACTGGTTTAAATGGTCAAATGGTTATATCATTTGGCAGATATAGGCATATGCCACTGAGATCCCCATTCATGAAAGGATTTGCTGACTGGCAGCAAGGACTGTGGTTATCAGGGAGTTTCTAGCTATTAGCTCCTTTAGGGTCCATTCCAGCTTTTGAGTTGAGCTGATACTCTTTTTATACTACTTCAGAAAACAATTAGCAAATAGCTCAGTTTCCTATGTCACTCACTACCACTGCCTACCTTGGTCCTTTTTCAGCTCACATCTGTTTCTGTATAAAGGGTCTTGAATAACTAGCTAAAAAAAGGAAACTTTGAGGTTGGTCTGCTGATGTCAGCTCAGAATTTGGGATGATTATGAAGAGGTATATAACTGGGTATATTATGGACACTCTCAAGATTGACCTTAAAAGAGTAGGGAAGGAAAATCTTCTGAATGTGAAGAACTGAGAAGAATCCAACTAGTCATTTACTTCATTTTTTAAACCCCGGTTGGAAAAATGTGAAGCAAAAAGTTTATTTCACAGAAATAATTATTTTAAACATGCTTAATAAAATATATTTTTAGTGTTTAGAAAAGAAAAAAATGTCATGCTGATGTATTTATACTTTTAAAAATCATCTGCTTGCATTTTTTAATTGAACTTGCACTTGTTTCAAACATCGTAATCTCCTTGAACAGAAGCATAATATGGATGAATACACAAGTGGGAATTAAATGAGAATATCTAACTATCACATTTAATGCCCTCCAGGAAGCATCTTCCATTGAAGAGGCACTAAACAGCCCAATAGACAAAATAGCTTAGCCAGCTGATACTATCCAACCTTTAACAATGGCCACCCCAGAAATGTCATAATGGGCATGTGAATGGAGTAATCCTGGTGGCAGAGATGGAAAGTGGCATGGGCACAACAAAATGGAGACTCCTGAAAGTGCTAGTGGTATATTTATCCAGATATAATCTAGTCTGGGTGAGTATGAAATTTTATTTCTTGCCCACAGTGTCTGAGCCAGCATCATTATTGATATCCATTAAAACTATTCTCTCAGTACATATTTAGTAGTATAAGAATGTTGGTGGCATTTGACAAAAGAGCACAAAATTCCATAATCATTAAAATATATTTGTATGTGTATATGTATAGAAAAAGTGTCCTACATAAAAGTGAAACTAAGAGACATTGATAAGAGTGTGGTGGTTACGGGGGGGGGGGGAAAGGGAGAGGGAAAGGGGGAGGGGGAGGGGCACAAAGAAAACTAGATAGAAGGTGACAGAGGACAATCTGACTTTGGGTGATGGGTATGCAACAAATTGAAAGACAAGATAACCTGGACTTGTTATCTTTGAATATATGTATCCTGATTTATTGATGTCGCCCCATTAAAAAAATAAAATTAAAAAAAAAAGAAAAAGTGTCCTAAATAGATTACAGTGATTATCTGAGTGGTTGTATATTGTATGACTTTTTCCTTGATTTTTCCTTATGCTAACTTTTCTAAAACAAGCATGAAATACTTGACAATGAATATTGTAAATTTTTTTTCAAATCCTACTTTAAAACATCATTTGTCTTAGGATTGAACAGAGAGTCAGTAAAAGACATAATAGTTTTCTCATGTTCCATCTCTTGTAATTGAACATCCTGTTCTCCAAATAAAATTGTGATTATTGGAGGGCACCTTGGCACTGACAGACTTGATTCTATTAGAACATGTTGGATGTAATTTTTACATTTTTATCCAAAACTACTGCAGCTAATAGGGCTGGATGGTGTGATCTAGAAGGGTCCATTTGCAGAACTACAGCTAAATAAATAGACAAGTGTCAAAGTTGATAGTTCCTTCTCAAATTTTCTTTGGAAAAATAGGTGTACTATTAAATAAAAATTCAGTTTAATTCAAAAATTTATATATATTTACCTTCTCCCTGTTTCACAAAGGAAGGGGCTGGTAAAAAATATGGAAGAGTTTTATCAATTGTGTATAAAGTAAGCCAATACTCCTGGATATGCCAACAAGCATAAGTCTCTGAGGATCCATAGATTGCCTAACAGTTGTGAGTCTTGTATCTATTGTCTAAAAGCAACATTCAAAAGGCTTTTTGGGGACAAAGAATATAGACTATGAACTGCCTGTTAATCTGTGTTCACTGTAAGGAGTATGGTAAATCAAATAAGATTTTTTTCCTTTAGCAGTTAATCAACTAACCAAATATGTCTGCTCATCAATTGACCATTAACATTTTTATTTATTCTTCATTCTTATATCATTGCAAAGAAAGATCAAGAGATGTCACATTTATACCTACAAGTGTGTAGCTAACTTATAGCTTAAATAGAATGCCTTCCATGAAGATTTATCATTTCAAAAATCATTTTAATGTCTTTTTGTTTTCCTTTTATCAAGTTCATTTTGGAAACATAACTAAAATAACCGCATACTAATCTTGTTTTTATCTTAAATTCTTAAGAATTGCAGTATAAAATAAAAAATTGGAAAATGTTGTTTATAAGTAGAAAAACAGACAAACTCTCCATTTTCATGGATTGAGAATAATATGACAAATGCTTCATCATTAAAATGAACTTATTTAATATAATTCAGATGTCAATTATATTAAATGCTAATGCAGCAGACACTGCCTACATTATTTCATTATCATGTTACAAAGTAAATATTTCTCTTTCACACAGATCTATTTTTTTTCAGACTGATATCACAGTTAAGAATATATTTTTGAAGGAAAATCATGCACATGAAACTATACAATCAAGCCTTAGCCAGATGGTTAGATTGGTTAGATCATCATCTCGAAGTACAGATGTTGTCAGTTCAATCCCTGGTCAAGGCACATACAAAAACAGATTGATGTTCCTGTCTCACTTGCTTTCTCCTTTCCTCTTTTTAAAGTCAATTAAAAAAAAACTCTAAAACTATCATCACTATTAAATATATATAGTTCAAAAGGCACAAAAATATCTGAATTTGATAGCATTTGAAGTCTCAATAATCAGTTTTAGAAGCAGTATTTAATAAATTAAAGTATATTTTCTAAGTAGGTAATTTGTTTAATTGTGAAGTCTTTATATTTTAACATCTCCATATATTACAAAACTTAATTAATATTTTGCTTACTCAGGAATTATAATTACCTTGTTGTTGTTTTTTCACTTTTATCAATTAATACCAAGGTGAGAACTACACAAATTAATAGTGCTGGGTGTATATAAAGCCTTGTAAAAAGAACGAACTTGAACTATAGCTGCTTTTAGCCACTACTCTTGAGACTCATTTTGTAAACTGGAAGAAAAGCTATATCAGCAAATTACAAAATGCTATTTGCTCTGTTACTCTGTTCAGACAGGATCTGTCTATTCCTGTTTCCAGAGGGGCTCAACTGAGTTATGAAGAGGTAAAAATAATAGCAGGGGCTGCTAATAGAAAGACCAAGCTTAGGCTATCATGAAATAAGACAAATAAATTTCCAGAGATTCAACAGAGCTTCTAGAGGTAAAGTCATCCATACTGCCTCCTTCCAGCAAATTTAAAAAAGAAAAATGCAAGTTATCCAAAAGGTTGCTCTATCAGGTAAACTTAGGCTTGCCTGTGGATAAAGAAACCAAAATAATATTGGGTTAAATAAGATAGATGTTACTTTCCTTTTAAGTAATAGCCTAGAGCAGGGGTCGGGAACATATGGCTCATGAGCCAGATGTGGCTCCTTTGATGGCTGCATCTGGCTCACAGACAAATCTTTAATAAAAAAGTAATAACATTAAAAATATAAAAACATTCTCATGTATTACAATCCATTCATGTCCTACTGCTCATGTTCATGGTTGCAGGTGGCTAGAGCCAATCACAGCTGTCCTTCAGGACACCACCAAATTTTTATTGCATAATGTGTAACATACTAGGGTCATTGTGAGGTCAGGAAGTAAACTTCCCTCCTTTTAATCAAGTAGTCAGCTAGCTAATTGCAGAAACCCTTTTGACGAAGAAGATGGCTAAAAGAAAAAAAGATGAGGAGTATCATACTTTTCAGCAGGAATGGACAGAGGAATTCGCCTTTGTGGATAGAGCAGGTTCTGCAGTGTGTCTAATATGCAATCAATGATAAAATTGCATCCATGAAAAGGTCAAATATAAAGTGGCACTTTGACACATGCCATACTACATTTGCATTGAAATATCCAGTGGGGGACAGCAGGAAGAAAGCATGTCAAGAGCTACTGTGCAGAGTGCAAGCTAGTCAGCAGCAGCTCCGTGTTTGGACCCAACAAGGTGACTGGAATTCGGGAGGCTTTGCTGGTGCTTTAGCAATTGTGAGAAACGGAAAGCCATTCACAGATGGGGAGTATGCCAAAACATTCATGCTTGATGTTGCCAGTGAACTTTTTGACAACTTTTCAGATTAAGACAAGATAATCAAACGAATAAAAGACATGCCTCTGTCGGCAAGAACTGTTCACAATTGTACCATCATGATGGCAAATCAAATTGAGGCAACACAAGTGAAGGACATAAATGCAGCACCATTCTTTTCTCTCGTTTTGGATGAGTCAACAGAAGTAAGCCATTTATCCCAGTTCAGCGTGATTGCAAGGTATGAAGAAAGTCTTGCTGTTTTGCCTATGAAAGAGACAACAAGAGGGGAGGATTTATTCAAGTCTTTCACTGAGTTTGCTAAAGAAAAAAATCTACTGATGGATAAACTTATTTTGGTGTGTACTGACGGTGCTCTGTGCAGGGTGAGGAAAAAGAGAGGATTTGTAGCACTTCTTCATTAACATGAAAAGAGACCCATCCTAAGTTTTCACTGCATCCTACATCAGGAGGTGTTTTGTGCTCATATGTGTGGTGAGCAGCTTGGTGAGGTGATGTCGCTGGTCATTTGGGTGGTCAACTTTATTGTTGCTCGAGCTTTAAATGATCGCCAGTTTAAAACACTGCTGGATGAAGTTGGGAATAATTATTCTGGTCTGTTTCTGCACAGCAATGTGTGTTGGTTGTCAAGAGGGAAGGTGCTCAGCCATTTTGCGGCTTATCTGAGAAAAATCTGGACTTTTCTTGAAATGAAAAAACGTCAAGCATCCTGAGTTAGCTAACACTGAGTGGCTCCTGAAGTTCTACTATCTCGTGGACATGACTGAACATCTGAACCAGCTCAATGTGAAAATGCAAGGTGTTGGAAATATAGTCTTATCCCTTCAACAAGCAGTGTTTGCATTTGAAAACAAGCTGGAATTCTTCATCACCGACATTGAAACAGGTTATTTACTACACTTTGAAAAACTGAGAAAGTTTAAAGATGCATGCACAGCAAGTGACCCTGCTCAACATCTTGATCTCCAGCAGCTAGGGCGCTTCAAATCTAATCTCCTGCAGTCATTCAAAGCGCGCTTTGGAGAACTTTGTGAGTGCACTCGTCTTTTTAAGTTCATCATCCATCCACACGAGTGTTCAGTGGACAGCGCAAACCTGAGTTACAACCCCGGTGTCTCCGTCAGAGATTTTGAGCTACAAGCTGCTGACCTGAAGGCCTCAGACATGTGGGTAAATAAGTTCAAGTCACTGAATGAAGATTTGGAAAGACTTGCACAACAGCAATCAGAGATGGCGAGCAAACACAAGTGGGGAGAAATGAAAAAACTTCAACCCTCGGACCAGCTGATTGTCAAAACCTGGAATGTGCTTCCTGTCACATACTACACACTGCAGCATGTGAGTATTGCTGTACTGACAATATTTGGCTCTACCTATGCATGTGAGCAGTCTTTCTCACATCTAAAGAATGTTAAGACCAACCTACGATCACGTTTAATGGATGGAAGTCTCAAGGCCTGCATAAAGCTTAACCTCAGCACGTATCAACCAGACTACAAAGCCATCAGCAAAACCATGCAGCACCAGAAGTCGCATTAATGGTAAGAAGTACTTTATTCATCATTGGTTAGCAACAGCATAATAATGTTATTAAAAAGAATTCAGAGACTTATTGTACTTTAAAAGTGTTGGTCTTACATAAAATGCACACATTTACTTGTATTTACTGTGCCCATGGAGTCCAAAGATGTGCTTTTTTTTTTTTTTTTTTTTTTTTTAAATAAATTTATTTATTCATTTTTTTAGAGAGGAGAGGGAGAGAGAGAGAGAGAGAGAGAGAAGGGGGGGAGGAGCTGGAAGCATCAACTCCCATATGTGCCTTGACCAGGCCAGCCCAGGGTTTCGAACCAGCAACCTCAGCATTTCCAGGTTGACGCTTTATCCACTGCACTACCACAGGTCAGGCACATTTACTTGTATTTAGTGTTAAACATTTTATATGGTTCTCACGGAATTACATTTTAAAATATGTGGCGTTCATGACTCTCTCAGCCAAAAAGACTCCCAACCCCTGGCCTAGAGAGTTGTTCCAAAGATTATACTATGTGAGGCAAAAACAGGTTTATAAGTTGTTCACATGGAAAATAATACAAAAATAAATAATAATATAAGAATAAAGTCTGTGTTTTGTGTACTGACAATTGCACACCTACTTTTGCCCCAGCCTGTATAGCAGTTGTAGACTAGTTTCTTGTGCTACCATTCTTTTTTTCTTTTTTTTTTTTTTTTTGTGGCAGAGACAGAGAGAGTCACAGAGAAGGACAGACAGACAGAAAAGGAGAGAGATGAGAAACAACAATTCTTCATTGCGATTCCTTAGTTGTTCATTGATTGCTCTCTCATATGTGCCTTGACCGTGGGGCTGGCTACAGCAGAATGAATAACTCCTCCCTTGAGCCAACAACCTTGGGCTCAACCTGTGAGCCTTGCTCAAACCAGATGAGCCCGTGCTCAAGATGGCAACCTTGGGGTCTTGAACCTGGGTCCTCCACATCCCAGTCTGACGCTCCATCCACTGTGCCACCGCCTGGTCAGGCCTTGTGCTACCATTCTTATGTGTGCTTTATTTTCGTCAGGTGGCTGTTCTAATCACCAAACGTCTTGCCTACCTTCTAGCTATTTTTTTTTACAAGGAAGAAGCATTACTCATCTAAAGAAGCATGCTTTTCTTAAGAAAACTCCCAGAATTTTTTCATACCATGCCAATGTACACTTCATTTTTCTGAGTTTAGTCACATGATCATACTTAGCTACAATGGAAGATATGAAATATAGTTGGTTCACTGTATACCCAGCCAAAAATCAAGACTTTTAATACTGTAGATAAAGGACAATAAGCAGCACTTGATATAGCCACAAACATTTGCAAAATTGCTGTCATATGTCTTTCTGACATCGAGGCAATATTAACGCAGATGTATATGAAATTTTATAAGCAAGAATGTGAAAATACAGAATAAACATGAAATATCTCAGGGGGGCATCATTTTTCTTTGATATGAAGCAATTTATAATTTTATACTAACCTAAATGGAATTAAAGTTTCTTTCAAGTAGCTTGAAATGTTCCATTCACTTTTAACTATATAGGTAATGGAATCTTTTGCTTTATTTTTTGAATATAAATCTGATCATATTAGATAGTATGTTTTGAAAACTATGTGAAGAATTTCAAATTTAAAAAAGGAGTAAAGATACTAAAACTCAAAGATGCTAAGGCTTTGAGGGAGTAGCAGATCTGGGGTATAAAGTCTTGTTTTTATGACAATAAAACAAAAACAAAACAGCTAGTATCTGTTTCTCAACTCCACATTGCTTCCCTCTTTACTGTTTCTTTCATATATGCATATACATTCTTTCGAATATATCTGTCAAGTGCTTTCCCTATTTTATTGTGTGAGAATATATACTTTATATCGTTCATTACTTTTGATTGCTGAAAAATCAAGATAATCTCAAAAAGCCTAAAATAGGAAATATCATCCATAATCTAACTCCAAAAATATGTATGTTGAATATATTGATACTTATTCTAAGTATCTAATATTTTAATATATATTTTTGTTCCAAATTGTTTATTCTTTATAAGTTTCTATCAAAATATTTATAATGTAATTTCACATTTTTACATTTATTTTTTAAGTATAGTTGGTATGCAATCTTATATTGGTTATATTAGTTTCAGGGGCACAATCTAGTAATTTAACATTTTTATACTTTACAAATGTGATCACCCCACTAATTATAATAATCATCTGATTAATTTTGCATTTTTAACAAAATCCTTTTTAAGAGATCCATTAAGTTTTAACCATAAAAATGCATTATAACTTATTTGATGAATGTCTATATTTTTGCTATTAAAGTTAATTATTAAACATTGACTTTTGCTAATTACACTCAATGCCATCTCTTTGTAAAGAATCATTATTATTTGATATAAATTTCTATGAAGAGATTTGATTAGACAAAAACATGCTGTTTTTTAAGGATTTTGATGCTTGTTGAAAACAATCAACCTTCCAGAAATTTTTAGTAATTGGTTTTCCCAAGAACGCAGAGCAGTGCTTGTTATATACTTCATCCTCACTAACTGTGTATGGAAACAATTAATGAACTAATTAATAATGTTTCAACATATTATTTGACAAAGTAATTTACCTTGCTTCCTTTAATTGATATTTATTTGATTATTAATGTTTTTCAGATGCTTGAATTTCTTCCTTTGAGAATTATCAGATAAAGCTCTTTTCTCCATTCACTTTTAAGTTTGTAATTTTTCTTCTGATTTATAAGACCGTATTATATTTCTAATGAAATATTATTATTTCTAATGTTATATTATTTCTAATGTTATATTAACTAATGAAGCACTCAAAAGAGACAGCCCTCATGAATTTTATCTAAATCCTGTTGTCGCTGTTTTTTTCTCTTGTATAAGTGACTAAATGGTAAAATAGCTTGGGCAAAAGATATGTCCATTTTATGTCTTTTGATGATGTGGAAAAATGACCCAAGTCTGCATTAATTTATAATCTCCAAAACCTTGGTATTGGCTGACTTGTCAGTAACTATTCATTTTTATACAGCAAGTCCAGGACTTTGGTCAATCAGGAATATAAGAGAAGTTCTACAACATTTCGGGATGCAACCATGGAAAAAGGCTGCATATTGTACAAGTATAAGTAATAAACTGGTCATCAGGAATGTTGACTTTGACTTGGAGCAAGCTGTTGAATATCTCTAATAATAAAATGAATGGACTGGACTGTGTATCTTCTAAGGTCCCTTTACATAACTTAAATTCTATGTCTATACCTGCAAATAACTGAAAAACATGTTTTTATTTTCCATAAAGTCTACATAACTTATGATGAATTTGATATATGTATAAATATACTTTATTTTTTCATAGATAGACAAAGTACAAACAAAAAACTCACAAAAAAACCTGGCATTTTGCCCTGGCCGGTTGGCTCAGTGGTAGAGCGTCGGCCTGGCGTGCAGAAGTCCCGGGTTCGATTCCCGGCCAGGGCACACAGGAGAGGCGCCCATCTGCTTCTCCACCCCTCCCCCTCTCCTTCCTCTCTGTCTCTCTCTTCCCCTCCCGCAGCGAGGCTCCATTGGAGCAAAGATGGCCCAGGCGCTGGGGATGGCTCCTTGGCCTCTGCCCCGGGCGCTGGAGTGGCTCTGGTCATGACAGAGTGACACCCCGGAGGGGCAGAGCATCGCCCCCTGGTGGGCAGAGCGTCGCCCCCTGGTGGGCGTGCCGGGTGGATCCCAGTCGGGCGCATGCGGGAGTCTGTCTGACTGTCTCTCCCCGTTTCCAGCTTCGGAAAAAATACAAAAAAACAAAATAAAAACAAAAACAAAAACAAACAAACAAACAAACAAAACCTGGCATTTTAAAGACCCTTTAAAAAATAGAACGCAACTAATCAATCACCAAGTATTTAAAGCTTGTATTATTTGCTTACTGTATTGTGCTTTGATACTGTCATGGTAGAGCTCTCTGGGCTGTGACTCACTCAGGGTCCAGAACAATGCTTTTGATACTTTAATTCACTTACAAATCTCCTGCTGATTTTGTCAAAGTAGAAATTCTTATTCCTGGGTCTAGGGTGAGACCTGAGATTCTGATTTCTCACAAGATCCCAGATCGTGTCCAGCTGCTACTTCTGTTCTAGGACACTTGGAACATATGCAATTTAGTAACAAGACTTTACTTTTATACTCACCAGATCATTCCTTAACTAAAGTCTGTAGTTCACAGATAAAAAATGAACTGAGGCAACTTGATTACAATGCAGTTTTTAAATTTAGACATCAATATTATGATTGAAACGAAAGAGTACTTTTAGTTATAGTTTTAGAAGGATTGGTAAATTACTTTGGCCTGGGGAAACCCAGTCTCTAAATCTCCAGCTATCTTTTGTGAGCTGGGGTAGCCCAAACCATACCCACCAGCCAGCCTCAGTGAATCTACGAGCTTGTGTCCAGCATTCACGCCGCCCTCCCCATTTCACTTTATGAAGAGGGCAGGATAGACAAGCAAATGTCCTGTGCTGGTGCTCTGACATCTGCTGGGATCCAGGAAAACAGTGCAAGCTTTGTTCTAGCCAGACTAGGAAGAAACAGTTTCTGTTCTGACAAGACATCTCAATCAAAAGTTTTCTGCTGTCAGCTTGGGTCAACTCCCACATGGCGGAGTATTTAGAAATTGTAACCCTTGGCCCCCTCTTCAGCTAGGGAACACTTTGTTTCTTTTCTACTAGATTTTAGGTGAGGAGGAGAGTCTCACTGAGTTCTGTCAGTGGTTCTTAATATAATAGCTGCTTATTACTGTAAACTTTAGAGGTTTTAAAAGCACAAATACCTGGACCTCTTCCCAGACCTGTGTGGTTCCTTGGCATTCACATTATTTTGAAGCTCTTCCTGTGGTTCAAATACAAAGCCATGGTGTTCTACCTCTGGGCTAGTGGGACAAGAACCAACTATAGCTCTGAAGCTAGAAAATAAATATTTACCAGATTACAGAGATATGAGGAGAAAGGAAAAGCTACAGTCCCTACACACAATTGATACTGCTGCATTTAGCAAATTAAAGTATAAGACATTCAATTAAATTATTTTTTTTAATTTTCCATTGATTTGCGAAAGAGAGAAAGAGATAGAAAAAGGGAGAGAGAGAGAGGAAGAGAGAGGAAGAGAGAGGGAGAGAGAGAGAGAGAGAGAGAGAGAGAGAGAGAGAGAGAGAAGCATCAACTCCTTGTTTCAATTAGCTGTTCCATTTAGTTGTGCACTCATTGGTTGCTTCTCATGTGTGCCCTGACCAGGGTTTGAACTGTGACCTTGTGGCACCAGGATTATGCTCTATCCACTGAGCAACCTGGCCATGGCCCACTCAGTTAAACTAAAGTTTTAGATAAACAATGCATATTTTAGGTATAATTATGTCCCATGAAATATTTGAGACTTACTTATACTACCAAAGTATAGACTGCCTGAAATTTCTTTTTTTTCTTTTTTTCTTTTTTTTTTGTATTTTTCTGAAGCTGGAAATGGGGAGAGACAGTCAGACAGACTCCCGTATGTGCCCAACTGGGATCCACCCGGCATGCCCACCAGGGGCGACGCTCTGCCCACCAGGAGGTGATGCTCTGCCCCTCTGGGGCGTCGCTCTGCTGTGACCAGAGCCACTCTAGCGCCTGAGGCAGAGGCCAAGGAGCCATCCCCAGCGCCCGGGCCATCTTTGCTCCAATGGAGCCTTGGCTGCGGGAGGGGAAGAGAGAGACAGAGAGGAAGGGGGGGTGGAGAAGCAAATGGGCGCTTCTCCTATGTGCCCTGGCCGGGAATCAAACCCGGGTCCCCCACACGCCAGGCCGACGCTCTACCGCTGAGCCAACCGGCCAGGGCCTGAGATTTCAATTTAACTGGGCCTCCTGTGTTTTACCTGGCAAGCCTACTCATATGGGTTGCTTCTTGTTGCCTGAGAAGAAACTGTAACTCAAAAATACTTAGAACAAAGTATACATCATTATAGACAGTTGAAAGGCTAATTTAATTACACTGAGATTTAAAACCAATGCACTAAGGAGGAGAAAAAAGATTGATTCTTAACGTCAGGATTTTGGCAATAGCTTGACTGTCAGTCCTAGCTTTATGTGGTGAGTTTTAATGTTTTTAAATTTGCAGTTCAGTTTTGTTTTTTCCTGGTAGTATAGTTACATCAGTGTGAAGCTAAGAGGAATTACAACCTGAGTTGTTGGCGAGAAATCAAGGCAAAGTTGGAAGTCTGCTTTGACCTTTTAAGAGTATTCTGAATCTGCCTTGTCAGAACATATATTTGTAAAATGTTCTCTCTGACTTCTCACTAATCACCTTCTCGGTCATTCTCTTCAGGCTGGAATACCCAATTTGAAGAGTGTGACTGGGATGAACTTGTGGCTCACAACCTATGCTTGTGTTGCCACCCGGGTCATAGGAACCACACAGAAATTGTTTGCGAATATGGCTGAGACCATGACTGCTGGATGGAGAGATAATGGTATTATTCAATAAGGAACACATATGTATTTGAGCAAAGGAACAAAATGCCATTTTTCTCTCCATAATGGGTCTAGCAACCTAGTACATGTTGAATGTGTTCATGTGAATAAATTAATTGCCATAATAATAGGCATAATAACCTGAAAGGATTTGTGGTTTCTATTTTTCTTTAAATATTTGACTGGCATGCCTCAACCATAAAAGACAAAGAAAAAAATGAAATAACAAAATGCCTAGCTGGGGAAGTGCTTGGGACTCCCTCCAGGCCTAAGACAACTCCTTGTATGCTTAAGTTAAAATAGATACATAGATGGCTAGAGAATTCAGAAAGAATGGGTACTTATGGTCAGGATTAACCTAGGAAGCCTTTATAGGGAAGTTGGTGTTTGCATCTGGCCTTTAAAAGTAGGAATGCTTTAGAGCCAAAAGTTTATAAGTAGAATTTCATAAGCCGAGAGACCTAAAATTCAGAAAATGTAACTGTAGACAAAGGTAGCAGTTTACTTGTATTGAAAAGCTAATGATGCAGCAGTGCCTTGCGATGCACACAAGCAAAGCCTCTGGCTGGTCTGGCTGAAGAGGGCCCCACTTGTCACAACACACATTATTTAAAAATAAAGTCATTGTATCACACCTGGCTGGCTAAGTCACCCAGGGTGTGAACTCAGAGCTAGCACAGAATAACTCATAAACCCTAAACATCTCCTCTCACTCAATCCTGTTCAGGCCCCAGAGAAAGCTTTCTCTGAGATTTTGTCCTCATTAAAAAAAAAAAAAAAGATTTTAAGAGTTGAGCCACTGCCAGTGTGAAAGATGAATACCACTTCAGAGTTTGGGGATGAGCTGAGTGGCACAAGCGTCTAAGGAAGAGAGGAGACAAATAATTAACTTGTTAAATTCTTTCCCTCAGCATGAACGGCAAATAAGTTCTGCTGATTGAAATACAATCTCCTAATACTAGTTCCAAGAATCCATTGTTTTTGCTTCCTTTAATGCTCTTCAAAACCAAATATGTTGATATGGTCCAAGGAATATATACAAACTAAGGTGGGATTCTTCAGAAGTACATGTAGCACTGCAAAATTTATATTGCTCTACAATTTGTACATGTGGAAGCCCACCTAGGTACAACATGGTTTACATTGGCAAGCAAATAGATAGTAAACACTTGAGTTGCAAACTCTTGATTTTGTACAAAATATTAATAAAGTTAATGTTAATTTTTTTAATTAAGTCAAAAACTGAGCATTAAAAATAGCTGATTTAGGCCCTGGCCGGTTGGCTCAGCAGTAGAGTGTCAGCCTGGCATGCGGGGGACCCGGGTTCGATTCCCGGCCATTTGCTTCTCCACCCCCCCCTTCCTCTCTGTTCCTCTCTGTCTCTCTTCCCCTCCCACAGCCAAGGCTCCATTGGAGCAAAGATGGCCCGGGCGCTGGGGATGGCTCCTTGGCCTCTGCCCCAGGCGCTAGAGTGGCTCTGGTCGCGGCAGAGCGACGCCCGGAGGGGCAGAGCATCTCCCCCTGGTGGGCAGAGCGTCGCCACTGGTGGGCGTGCCGGGTGGATCTCCGTCAGGCTCATGCGGGAGTCTGTCTGACTGTCTCTCCCCGTTTCCAGCTTCAGAAAAATACAAAAAAAAAAAAATAGCTGATTTAAAATTTTTATATTCATCACTTATAAATTGTATTTTGTCTCTGATCTTGAATGAATCCTGTTACATCTTAGAAGAGAACCTTTTGTAAAAACAAATATGAACTGTATTTTCAATGTTAAGTTTTTCTACTTAATTTAATTGTAATTTTGAGGACTACGTATTCAAACTATGTAATTCTAAATACAATTATCTTTAGTTTCTTAATCTTTTAGATCAGTGTATTTCAATAGAATTTTCTATCATGAAGAAAATATTTTCTACCTCCTCATCTCATATAGAACCTGCCAGCAAGTTGTGCTTATTGAACCACCTAAATGTGACTGTTATGACTGAGACACTACATTTTAATTTAAATGAATTTTAATTAGAATAGTTATGTATGGCTGCTGTATCAGACAGCACAAATTTAAAGTACTACTTTCTATTCATTCAAATTATGAAAAATATTTTATAATGTATCAAAATATTAGAACTTGCTGAAATAAAAACAGGATAAGCAAGCATTGCCATATATATATGTTATTAATATATATATAAACAGTTATAATTGCAGAACTCCCATCTCATTATCAGAACATTCAGAAATGTAATACTTAGTCATCCTTAATCTTCTGTTTATTGTAAGTCTTATAAAAACACATAGCAGTGCATGTATTTTTCAATTTTACTGATATGAAAGCACATCAAAGTAGAAACATAAAGTATATTTTGTTTACTATATTGGTTGATTTACGTCTTTTAAATATTTAGATATGTGGCATGTGGCCTTCTTTCTGTTTTTTTTTCTCAAGCCTAGAATAAAGGGGGTATAGAGGGTAAGGTTGAAGCCATTAGCCAGACTGTAGATGAATAATATTCTAGGCCATTCCAAGTTTGAATTTTATTCTATAAATAATGCATTGAGTAATTTAAAAATTGGAGCCATACGATACCACATTGTATAAAGAATGATCTTGTGATGAGCAAGAAGAAAAGCTCTAAAGAAGACAGGACCAGAGAAGGAGCACAAGCAAGACTGTGTAAAATGATAAAGGCTCAAAGTGCTAGTAGAGTACATGTGAATTTTTAAAAAGGAAAACATGTATCAAAGGAAGAATTGACATGTTTTCCCTTGGGAATAAGTTATGGAACTTAGACTAACAATTAGGTCTGAAGATAGTGGTGTTACATGAGAAAGAAGTAGAATTTTTCAACTCCATCGCCTTGAGACAAAGGCATGGCATTTGCAAACAAAGTCCTTGAATCGATTTCTAGTTTCACTTTTCAGCTCTCTCTGAAAGTTTAAACATCATCACTTGAATTCTTTGAGAATTAGTATTGTCATCTGTAATATGAGAATAACAACACATGCCTCAGTGGATGACTGTAAGAATCAATGGAGGTAGTGTGGGCGTGAGTGCTTCATTTAATTCTAAACATGGCGCAAAGTGTAATTGGTAAGGTCTATGATACATAATGATATATTTTCATACTAATAAGGATAGTTATTACCCATGACTATATGTTTCTCTTTATGTCCAGGTTAATAATATTCATAAAAATCTTCCACTGGATGGTTTTATTTTATTTTGCTGAAAAAGCTAAGATTTTTTTGGATATCAAGTTCATGATTTCTAAGGATTCCAAATCTAGGCAACCATAGCTAGAAACATGACACATATGATAAATGGTTCTGGAAAGAAAAATAAAAAGGTTTGCAAAGTGTGTCATGCATTTATAAAGGTTATTATTTCAAAAAAGCAAGGCAATCCAATCGTTTCCATTCATACTCAATTTAGATAACTATTTGTCATGGCCTAAATGCTTACCACAAAATAAATGGACAGACCACAAGATTGAGAGAGACAAGAAGATTTTTGAAGTACATGTCGTTCAAAGCATATCATTACATACTTCAAAAGGTTTCTATATTAATAGACTATATTTAGTTTCCCACCTTTGAGAAGTTCCATTGCTTGGATCAGAATTAGCCAAATGAAAAAAAAAAAAAAAAACAAAACCATCATGTTTATAATTCCCTATAGGTCAAAGAAAACCCATAAGAGTCAATATAATCAAGCAATCATGAAAACTGTATAACCCAAAACTGGGAGTCAGAGGCTGTGCTCTTGCAAAAAATGGCTTCTAGACATCATAGGGCTTGCTATGTTCACCTTGCTGATTCACTGAGTTAACTACAGCAGTAGCCAGAATTATAATTAAAGTTATGCCCTGTTATAGTTACATCGAAGACATATTTTTCAACTTTAAAGGTATCTTGACAAGTAGATAAGTTAATAAACCCATAAATAGACACATTTTTAATGCTGCATACACTTTTCAGGAACTTTATACACTTGCTTTTCTAGAACATGTTATGTTAGGCATATCTGTACATTTTAGTCACCAAAAAAGCTCACTAATGTCAAGTCCTTAAAATCATTTTCAACAATTACAGTAATACCTAAAAGCCACTAGTTAATGAACATCTACTATGAACAGATTTTGTGTTAAACACTTTATCTGGAAAAAACAAGCCAACAAAAAACATTATTTCATGCCGATAACAATCCTATTTTTTTTTTACCAGAAAAGAAAACCTAGAATTATGCTTCAAGTCTCTTTAGAGACATATATAGGTAAAAGTAAGTAAAACATGACCCTTGCTCCCATAACACCACTCAACAGCCTTGTTCTGACCTCACCCATGTCAGGAAAGAAGTGGGTATAGGTAACTGCCACCTTCCCAGCCACCCCCAAACCACCTCCCTCATTATTTAGCTACTGGCTCCCTCTCATTCTCTCCAAAACTGTTTCTTTCATAAGTCCTGTACCTCTGTTTCTAAACAAATGCCTATGTATTGTACTTGGCCTTCTCTCTCATTAGTATGAATGAACTGGTTGTGGTCCCAGTTAAGGCTAATACTTCCTGGGACCTAGTACATAAAATCACCTCTTCTTTTTTATTTAGGATCATTTTATTCTGCAGCTTTCATAAGTCCATGTTATTCCTTCCTCTTACTCTATGAGATCATTCCCACCACAGAAGAATATGCTCTAATACCACTTAACTAGTGGCTTATTCTTTTTTTTTTTTTTCTGTAACATATATCCTCAGAAAATTGTCTATATCCACTGTCTATACTTACTTTCCTTCCATTCTTCCTTGGTTTTGAGCTAAACAAGATTTTTGATTACTCCAACAAAAATTTATTTTTGACAAGGTCACAAATAACCTCAATACTAGCAAATTTATTGGCTAATTCTCGCTTCTTTTTAGAAATTAAATTTAATGAGGTGACATTGGTCCATAGGATCACGCACATTCAAGTGTCCATCTCCATGACACATGACCTGTCCACTGTGCTGTGTGCCCATCACTCCAAGTCAAACCGCTTCCTGTCACCATATATATATATGTCTCTTTTATTCCCCACCCCCATTCCCTTCTTTGGGTAACTATTTTTGTCTGTGCCTATGAGTCTCAGTATATCCCACATATGAGTGAAATTATATAGTTCTTAGCTTTTTCTGACTGACTTATTTCACTTAGCATAATATTCTCAAAGTCCATCCATGTTGTCACAAATGGCAGTATTTCACCTTTTCTTATGTCTGAATAGCATTCCTTTGTGTGTGTGTGTGTGTGTGTGTGTGTGTGTGTGTATTATATATATATATATATATATATATCACATCTTCTTTGTCCAGTCCTCTATCGAAGGACACTTTTGTTGTTTCCATGTCTTGGTCACTGTGAATAACACTGTAATGAACATGGAGGTGCACATGTCTTTGCAAACAAATGTTTTCAAGTCTTTTAGGTAGATAACCAGTAGAAGGTTTGCTGGGTCATATGTTAATTATAATTCTTAATTTTTTGAGAAACCACCATACCTTTTTCATAGTGACTGTACCCGTTTATATTCCCACCAGCAGCAAATGAAGGTTCCTTTTTCTCTACAACCTCTCCGGTACTTGTTATTACCTGTCTTGTTGATAATAGCCAATGAGGTGTGAGGTGGTATCTCATTGTAATTTTGATTTGCATTTTTCTAATAGCTACTGAAATTGAGCATCTTTTCATATATCTGTTTGCTGTTTGCATGTCTTCACGGGAGAGGTGTTTTGTTCAGGTCCTCTCCTATTTTTTAATTGGATGGCTTGTTTGTTGTTGATTTTTATGACTTCTTTATATATTTTGAATAATTGTCCCTTGTCAGAGCTGTTCTAACAAGAGGTTAATATCCAAAATATATAAAGAACTCATTTTTTAAATTACTAAACTTACTTATTTTCTAGTGATGGCATGTCTTAGTGCTCAGTCTGTTGATAATTTCTGTCTTTATGTTAGGTGAGCTCAGACTCAGGCTGATAACTCTCAAGTTTATATATCCACTGAATGCCATACTCATTTAATTGACTGCCCACTTGACATCGGAATTTGAATATCTACTAGGCATTTCTAGCATAATAGGTTGAAATCAGAACTCCACTCTCCTCCTACTTGGTAAACCTGTTCTTTCCATTGTCTTCTTGTTTCTCTCTAAATAGAAACAAAACCCTAACTCTGACTTGTAAGGTTCTGAGTGATCTGGTCCTCTGACTCCCCAAACATTATATTCTACTCCTTTCTCTCTTCACTCATTCTACTCCAGATAACTGGCCTTCTTGCTAAATGCAAAAATATAAGAAAGAAAAAATTGACCCTGACATGCAGGCACTGGGTTGACGCTCACCACTAGGCATCAGTGCTATTATAAAGTGCCCTGATGCCAAAAATTAGGCCTTAGTATTCTAATAACAGGGTTGGATGTTCACAGCTAGGCCATGTTGTTTCTCTAATGATTTCTTTTCCTTCCCTTCCCTCCCTCTCTCTCTCCCTCCCTCCATCCCTCCCTCCCTCCCTCCCTCCCTCCTTCCTTCCTTCATTCCTTCATTCCTTCATTCCTTCATTCCTTCCTTTTTTTCAATAGAAGGAATGATAGTGAGGCAGATTCCTGCATGGGCCCCAACTGGGATCTAACTGGCAACCACATCTTGGGATGATGCTCAAGTATAGAGCTATTTTTAGCACCTCAGGCTGTTGTGGACAGATCAACTAAACTATCCTCAGTGCCTGGGACATACTCAAACCAATTGAGCCATTGGCTGTGGGAAGGAAAGAGGGACAGAAAGGGAGGGAGGGAGAAGCAGATGGTTGCTTCTCCTTTGTGCCCTAACCAAAAGCCAAATCTGGGACATTCATATGCTGGGCCAACATTCTATCTACAAGGCTTCTCTAACGACTTCAATGGCACAGAGTGCCTGGAATATGGTCAACACAATAGATAGTAGATGAATAAAGATTAAGTGAAAAAATAAATAGATTTAAAAGAAGTCACATAATATGGACTTTTTCATTCTATTTATAGCATAGTTGAGGTATATGGATTGTTAAAATTGGTATAAGCCAAACTAGACATAAAGTTCTAACTTAATCCTTTAAAATCTGATCTTCTCTGGTTATTTTACCTTCTAGAAGTACCTAGCTAACCACTCATGTAATTTTATTTCTATGAGAATAAGAGGACTTGATTTTGTTCTAAGAATGTTTTTTTATTTGAGTTTGGCTCCCACTTAAACTTGCCATCTGTCAAAGTGAACAAAAACCTTGTGTGGCTTGGACAAGTGAAGATAATTTTTCTCTCCATGGGGTTCCGTCATTCCTCCCAGCTTAAATTGTTGGCTGTTGTTAGTTGCCTACTTGTAGCAGTAGCTTTGGATAAAGACTGAATAGAGGGCTGCACAGTGATTTTGATAGATGGAATTTAACATTTCTTTCCCCCAGGGCTGTCACATTAGCTTTGTCTCCTGTTTATTTAATGTGACTTTTCAAACTTCGTATTTGGAGATATATGTTGGAAATTGATGAAGAATTTGACCATTATTTACCTTTCAATAAGACTCTATCTAGGTGGTTAATAAACTGTCTAAAGTCCTTATTTTTTGAGTATATGAAAATGTGCTAAAGATGCACTTTCAGGAATGAAGGCTAGTTTATCTACTTAAATATTCACAATATTGCAATAATGAATATTTGTCAAATAGTGAATATTAGTTAAATATAAACATTATATTACAACACAGATCTTGCTAGTCCTGAGTATGAAGAAAGCAAATTTAAATATTCATTAACTAAGCTACAATTACAATTTGTGAAAGTAATTTTAAAAATATTTTAAAAATTTGTTTGTATAAGTTATGTCAAAAGAGAAATATTTTCATTTATGTTGTTTTTATTTAATTTGTACTTTGTAAGGCTATATTATCGTTATAAATAGAAAATACCTATAACTACTTTTTTTCTCAACATCACAATCAGGAAAAAAATGTATATTTATTTGTCTATCTGATTGTGGCTACATTATGGACTTGCTTATAGAATATATACTGAAAAGTACAGAATGTCTTATTACTATTTTTTATTAAAGAGATATATTAAAACATATATCTTGGATTTATAAATTAATGATACTTCAGTTTATAGAGATCCCTTTGCAACCCTCAAGGGTAGCCACAAGCTGGCGACCTCGGGGTCTCAAACCTGGATCCTCTGCATCCCAGTCCGGTGCTCTATCCACTGCACCACCACCTGGTCAGGCTTGATGAGTTGAATTTGACAAAAGTATCAAAGCAATTTAATGAGGAAAGTAAAATCTCTTCATGAAGTGGTGATACAACGACTGAACATCTACCAGGTAAAACAACCACCTGAACCTCTACTTACACACACAAATGAATTCAAGCTCAATCATATGCGAAGAGGTAAAAGCTAAAACTACAAAATTTCATATAAAAAGGAAAACTCCCAAATATCTGCAATCTTGATGAAGGCAGGTTTAGACAGAATAAATACACTAAATGTACAAGAAAAATTGACCAATAGGAGTTTATCATACGTAAAATCTTCCTCTCATCAAAAGATCATTAAGAAAACAGCAAGGCAGGCCACAAATTAGAAAATGATATATTCAATATATATATATCACAAATACCTTGCATCCAGAATACAGTAAGAAGTCTTACAACTCAGATGTGAACACTCTTTACAAAACAAATTATATATAAAATTCCTTTTAAAGTAATAAGGCAATTTCCCTACCTGGGCCATTGAAGAAACATTCTGGAAATGAAGTACGCTAATCTCTTAAACACATTCAGAAGTACCTTAAAAAACCAACAAAGACAACAATAAAACAATAAAAGTAACACTTGTTCTTCTAAATGAAAGAATTATTTTATCAATAAATATTATTTTTTTGTGGAATACTTTAAGACGTTATTCTTATTTCCTTCCAAAGAACATTTGGGACAGCGGAAGTTTCAGTTCAAATATAAGATAAAGTCATTCGGAATAACCCTCTTGTTATCCTAACCTTCCTGTGGTCCTTCCACATTTGTTTTACCAATTCCCATTCCAGAAGAAGATCTGGCTATTTAATTTTCTCTTTAAACATCAAGTTTTCAGATTCAAAATTTTGAGTTGGAACTTTTTGGGAAGGATGCAAGTATATATAAGATAACTTTATCTCACTTTATCAAACTTGACATTGACTCTCAAATACCTGTATAGACTATCTTAATTTAATTATCAAAATTTGTGTTCCTTAACACATATGATTGAAACAAGGCCCATCTAGTTATGTAATAAAATTATTATGAACACCTCTTTAAAAATTAAAAATTTCAAATATAGAATAACATCAGGATGCTTACATTCAATATTCAAGGTATAAAAAGTCATTAAGGTGGGGCCCTGGCCAGTTGGCTCAGCAATAGAGCGTCAGCCCGGCGTGTGGAAGTCCGGGGTTTGATTCCCCGTCAGGGCACACAGGAGAAGTGCCCATCTGCTTCTCCACCCTCCCTGTCCTTTCTCTCTGTCTCTCTCTTCCCCTCCTGCAGCCAAGGCTCCATTGGTGCAAAGTTGGTCCCGGGGCCGAGGATGGCTCCATGGCCTCTGCCTCAGGCACTAGAATGGCTCTGATTGCAGCAGAGCAACACCACGGAGGGGCCCAGTTTCTCCCCCCTGGTGGGCATGCCCCCTCCTACTTCTCACTTCGGAAAAATACAAAAAATAAGTCATTAGGGTGGTGTTTAGAACATCTTCACATAACTGGTGTAGTAGTAAAAGGTTAACTATAATGTTATGCATTTATTTATATTTTCACATCTATAAGTTTATGACTGAATGCAAAAGGACTAAAGTAAGGTATGAAAGTGTTACAGTGTTTTAGTCACTGTCAACTACTTATATACACACTTCCAGGTCAAAACTCATCACTGAGGAGAAATTGCTGGTAGTATATTCCAAATAAAGAAGGACAGAAAAAACAAGGGAAGAGAAAAGAAAAGGTTCAAATAAAATTTAAGGAGTGGAAGAGACAAGGCAGCCTCAGCATATATGAAGGAGGGGTTCTTGTTAATTCACGAAAATGATAAGGAAGCAAACTATACAATGATGGAGTTAGGAAAGTTGTCCTGGCCAATTTACTCTCTTAAAAGCATAAGAAAATAAATTAGATTTTAAAATGTCAAACAAAAAAAATGAATCCTATTCAAAACTTAATACAAAATTATATGAAAAAAAGACGAGGAGCACACTGATGCTGTATGGACACTTAAGGAACAACAGCTAGGCATGCCCACAATGCAGATTTTTGAAAAAGCAACTTCTATTTCAATCAAAAATTACTTTCCAGCTTTATGGAGTTACAACTCATATTTAGCATTGTGTAGGTTTAAGGTGCACAATGTGATGATACGATATACATATATACTGTCAATTGTAATATTGTATTGTTTACCAAAATAACAGTAGTGATCACCATACGTGACAACCATTTTTGTGTGTGTGGAAGTAAAAATCTTTAGTATTTCCTCTCTTAGCAATGGTCAAATATTGTTAACTATACTCACCGTGCTGCACTCTAGATCCCCCTAAGTTATTGATCCAATAATAGGAAATTTCACCCTTTGCCCAACAGTTCCTTATTTCCCCCAAACCCCACTCTCTGCCAATCACTAGTCTATATCTGGTTTCTGTGAGTTCAGTGATTTTTTTAAGATTTCACATATAAATGAGATCATATAGCATTTGTCTTTCTCTGACGTATTTCACTTGGCATAATTTCCTCAAAGTTCACTCATTTTGTTGCAGAATTTTCTTTTTTTGTATGGCTCAGTAATATTCCACTGTATATGTACAGATTTTTTATGCATTCATCTGTCCCTCGATTGCTTCTATATCTTGGCTATTGTGAATAATGTTGCAATAAACATGGGGATATAGGTAACTCTTCCAGATAGTGATTCCATTTCCTTTGGATAAATATCCAGAAGAGGGATTGCTGGGTAGGGTAGTACTATTTTAATTTTTTTGAGAAAACTCTATACTGTTTTCCACAGTGACTGTACAATGTTACATTCTCACCAACAGTGCACAAAGATTCTCTTTCCTTCATACCTTCTCCAGCACTGTTATCTTCTCTTTTTGATAAAACTCATTTTAACAGGTGTGAGACAATATTGCACTGTGGTTTTGATTTGCATTTCCCTTCTGAGTAGTTATGTTGACAGTATTTCCATTTACCTGTTGGTCATCTGTACATCTTATTTGGAAAATGTGTATTCAGGTCCTCTGCCCATTTTTAATTGAATTATGGGGTTTTTCACTCTTGTTTTATTTGAGTTTCTTATATATGTATTTTAACTCCTTATTAGATGATGAATTATAAATATTTTCCTATCTCATGGGTGGGTTTCTCATTTTGTTGTCTTTTACTGTGTAGCACCTCTTTTATTTTGTTCTAGTCTATTTTTTTTTGTTTCTGTTGCTTATACTTTCATATCCAAAACATTGTTGCCAAGACCAACGTCAATTAATTTTATCCGTTCATTTTCTTCTAGAAGTTTTACAATTTCAGGTCTTTAGATATGCTTACTCCACACACCTTGCTGCCTCTTGACAGGAATGGGAGGATGCTTAAAATTGGATGCCTTCTCTCAATCCTGCAAAGCCAGGATGGGTACTGACACCTGTCCTTTAGCTTTTCCCTGGGCAGTGCTGAGTGCCCAGGAGTCTGTGCTTCTTCCCAATCCCACAGAGTCAGGCCTGCCTTTTTTGTGTGTTCAGGAACTGTTTGTAAAGGCCACTGTCACTGCCCTCAGGAACATGCAAGGGAGCTGGCCATGAATGGGGGTGTGTTTATGGGTGAGGCACGTGGGATAATGGGGGTGCCCTTGGACCACTAAAGGGATCTGCTGGCTAGGTATCCCCAGTGGCTTGAGGACCAGCTTCTTAATGGAGCCTATGAAGCAATAGTAGGCTCTGCATCCCTGGCTGCTGGTCTCCCAGCTGCTCCCTGTTCCCTAGTTGCGCAGCTCTCTTCAGGACTGAGGTTAGGGTGAGAAAGAAGTGGGCCTCTTCAGATGCCTGGGGATGCCAGGCACTCACTCACACTCATTTCCTCCATGGGAGAAATCACGGGCTAGACTGGACTCTCTTGCCACTGAGCTGTGGCACATTGAGGTGGCGGTGACGTGGGTAAAGTGAAACTGTCCCTTTTATCCTCTTCAATGCATCCAACTTCGAATATTTTTCTCCCAATAGTGTGCTAGAATTTCTGAACTGGAGTCTCAGACTTACACAAAGGCACTCTCATTTGTGCTTGATTGTGAAAATGAGTATTTTTTGTGGGAAAGACAATGGAAAACACCTTCTGACATTTTGATGATGTCTCTCTTCTAAAATTAGTTCAGATAGTGGAAGGAGTGATGAAAGAACCACATGAATTCAAACTTAAACAATTCAGTAATGAGGAGACTGGAGAAAATCAGCACCAAGACTCAGAAAAGCATTATAAATAAAGAAAAAATATTTGAGATATGCAAATCAAACTAGAAGAAAAAACAAATGAACAAAAGGAATACTGGATTGTGGAAAAGGATAGATGAAAAGAAGAGATTTTTTTCTCACAAAGAATTGCAAGATAAAAAGAGATAGAAAATGAAAAAAGTGGAGGCTATGTGGTAAAGAATCAACACATTGGCCCTGGCCAGTTGGCTCAGTGGTAGAGCGTCGGCCTGGTGTGCAGAGGTCCCGGGTTCGATTCCCGGCCAGGGCACACAGGAGAGGCGCCCATCTGCCTCTCCACCCCTCCCCCTCCTTCCTCTCTGTCTCTCTCTTCCCCTCCCACAGCGAGGCTCCATTGGAGCAAAGATGGCCCGGGTGCTGGGGGTGGCTCCTTGGCCTCTGCCTCAGGTGCTAGAGTGGCTCTGGTCGCGTCAGAGCCAGAGCGATGCCCCGGAGGGGCAGAGCGACGCCCCAGAGGGACAGAGCATCGCCTCCTGGTGGGCAGAGCGTCGCCCCCTGGTGGGCGTGCCGGGTGGATCCTGGTCGGGCACATGTGGGAGTCTGTCTGACTGTCTCTCCCCGTTTCCAGCTTCAGAAAAATACAAAAAAAAAAAAAGAATCAACACATTTATAAGCTTCCCTTCCCCTCAAGTAAAGCAATTAACACAGAATAAAATTTTCAATCCATTAATAAAGAAAAATTTCTTGAAATATAAAAAAAATAAAACCTCTGTGTTGAAAATACACATTATATACATGAAAAACTCAACCAAAGCTATAAGCACTGATATAAATTTTAGTAGAACTACTGGAGTAGTTTTTCTTATACTGCTATAGTATAAGAAAAAAGAGACTGCTCAGACAGATAATCAGGAAAGATAAGTTGTCATCAAATTTTCCAACAGTAATACTTTATGCCAGAATGCAATGAAAATGCCTATTTATTATGTGTTAGTAAATAAAATATTAGCTAAGAATTTTATATACAGTCCATAAGTATTTAAGGTGTTTAAGTATTAAGGCCAGAAACAATCTTTTGAACATGCAAGAACTTTGCAAATATTTTTACCATGAGACCTTATCTAATAACATTCTCTAGAATAAACTTTAAACATCCTCAAAAGACTTGAGAGATAGTGATTTAAAGAGTGGTAGTGAGAATTAAGTATTACCTATACTGAAACCCATAAATAGTTATAAGGTGACAATATAATATGTAACAGCTATATGGTTCTGAAGATATAGATGGTCTCAACTAAGAAAATGGAGTGAGAATGGGAAAAGTACATAAAAAGTGAAATAAATTTGCAGATTACCAAATAAACATTAAGTAAAAGAAAAATGGCTTTGTTTCAAATCTGATATTAAGACAAAGAAAAGAGTTGAGACAGAAGCTATTGCTAGCTAAAACTAATTTCATAGTTAGGAATCAATAAGTTAAGAGCCAGATACAGAGGAGGCCAGAACTAGCTAGCTAGATAGATAGACAGACAGACAGATATATATAGATATAGATATAGATATATAGTTAGTCATTACAGGAAAGATCCAAAGTTTCCTAAATTCCAAAAGATATGTCAGAAAAAGACACGCACACATTCCAATAAATGTAAATAGGCTGAATTCACCTTTAAAAAAATAAATACCTCATTTTTCGCTTCATAAGATGCATTTTTTCTCCCCAAAAGTGGAGGGGAAAATGCCCATGTGTCTTATGGAGTGAAAAATACAGTATTTTGTTAAATATTTTAACACACCATTTGGTTCAGTACATTTTTTTTTCTTATTTTCCTCCTTAAAACCCTAGGTGTGCCTGATGGTCAGGTGTGTCTTATGGAGTGAAAAATACAGTTCTTTTCACATTATCTAACAATGCTAAATTCAATAATATGCTGGATATAAGAGACAAAATTAAAACAAATAAATTCATAAAACTAAAAAAATAAAAGGACAGACACAAAAAGAATGTAGACTCAGGGGGCTCCTTTTAAATTTTCAGTTTCCCATTAGACATTTGGCTTTGCATAACATGATACAAGGAAACCTAAATGTTTAGTAGGTAAAAACATTAATATTATGAAAAGTGCAATAATCCATTTATCATTTTCAATATATATTCAATAGACTTGTTTTAAGACAGTAGACCGCATATTTATAGTTCCAAAATTATATTACTTCTAACATGGAGATAATAGAATTCTTGAAATGCAATCTTATTATTAGTGCATTCAACATTATCTCTCTTTTTAATGGCAAATAAAAGGGGCTACATACTATTTATTTTGATTCAAAAGCATTCCAGGGCAAACCTTTCATTATAATCACAGCATCCATTCACGCTCACAACACCAGTTAGTACATGCTGAAATGTCATTGGGATAGGGTTAGAAAAGAGACAACTAGAAATTAGAAATTTTATAGGACTTGCTAACACAATATTTAAGAAGCTTATTTTAAAGACTTCCTTTGAAAATGAATTTGCCTGGTATGCCTTTAAAAAACTGCCCACACATTAGTAAAATTCAAGTACTGTTGGGAACAATAATTATTGTTTCTTAATCTTGATGCTTTGACAATGACATCTAAACCCCATCTTTCATCAGAATACTTATGAGGAGGTTTAAGAATAATAAGAACTTATTCACAACAACCTGTTTATTTTTAATGAAATTCATGACATTTCATCAAATCTTCAATTAACCAGAATGTGTCACTTGCATTATAATTACTATTATAATCCGAGCGCCTTGAAATTTTCAACATTCCTGAAAGTGCTACTACTTAGATTTATACAATATTAAGTCTTGTTATCTTGTAAGATTTCTTGTCAATGGTCTTGATTTTCCTGTATCCCGAAATTTTCTCTTCCTATAGATTTAGCATTTAACTTCACCGCCTCTGGTATCGTATTTATTTATTTATTTACTTACTTACTTACTTATTTATTTATTTATTCAGCCCTTGTGCATTCAACCCAAATAAACCCTCTGAAAACTTTTCTGTGACTCACTGGTCCTTTTCAGCAGATGGCACTGTTATTTAGGCTAAAAATTTTGTCAACAGGGCAAGGTAATTATTCTATTCTCATGAGATTTACTTTTTCTAGAACAACTGGATATCTGTGTGTGTAAAATTACACTGACTCATGCTAAAAAAAAAACCAAACCGAACTGAAGAAACTTCACATGAAGCATGACTATACTAAAACCATGACCATGTTTAAAATCTCAAAAAGTACCCAAGTGAACTCAAATGTTCAATTGTCATTTTTGCTCAAATCAAGGCTAATGTGGTACAAGAGCTAGAAACCAAATACTCTCTTTCACTTCTAGTAAACCTAGATGATCAATAAATCGGCCTTAGATAATTTATATAGTTAAATATTTTCCAGATACCTAATCTCCGATAAATGGATGACAGAGGCCAGGATTCTATTGGAGTTTGGTGGCAGAGGGGTTCAGGGTGGAGAGTTTCAATACCAAGCCAATCATTTGTCAGTCAGGTGAAATAAGGCCTTTGTGGTCTCAGTCTTAACCACAAAACTGAAATGATAATACTGAAAATACAGGGTTATAAGGATAAGAGATAATGTAGATAATAGCCACTGGCTCAAATAAGTAAGCATAAAGGGCAAAAACGCCTGAAGGAATGAGTTCAAAAGGAATATTCTTTCTTCTGACAACACAAGTGATTTTCACACACATTCAATGTACGCATTGCTACATTATGCCAAACAACACCAACAGTGGCCTTAGAGGTTTATTTTCGTGTCTGATAGCAGACTTCAGCTAAGCCAGAAGGCCGTCCCATTTTCTGTACTTTTCCAAGGGGAGGCTGTTCAGAACCAAATAATGTCATTTTGTACGCATACAGTGATCATAATTAGAACAGTCTCACGGACTGCGATCCACATTATTACACCTTTGTTTTTCATAAACATAAGTATCTCAGGTCTCTCCTACTACCTTAATTGTCCAGATTCCCACTAACAGGCAGTTTATGTGTTTGCTTCAGCTACCAATAAATATAGAACCTAACACTGATTTTGACCTCCAAATTAAAAATAATAATAACCATCAAATAAAGTTCTTAGTGAACAATATGGTATTCACCAATTTTTGTTATTTTTCCAGGAAATACTAAGGGGCCTAATGATGCCACTCACAGGATTGCATTCCCACTTGCCTCCAATTAAAGGTTTTGGCAAATTGGAGCATCCTGAGAACAGGAGAGGTTCCCCTACTGAGGACTCTCACATCAACCTTATTAAAATTATCTCCCTCCTTTTCAAATGTCTAAAAAAGGGATTTCAGATTATGTACATTACAGCAAACAGCAAACATACCTTGGAATTTTAAGTATTCGCATAGCAAAGCAGAGATCTGGTTGGAAAGAAATGAGTTCCCTAGGAAATGGAAAGTGATATCCTGTCTCCTGACAAGCATCTTTAAAAATGCTTTTTCCTGCAGGGATTCCAAGATGGCGACAGAATAGGCAAGTGTTCTAATTGACACCCTCAGGACCAACCTGGAGTTATAACTAAATTTAAGAACAATCACCTTGAAAAACCAACTTTGGACTAAATGCAGAGGTGTTCATAACCCAGAATCACAGAAGAAGCCACACTGAGACTGATAGGAAGGGAGGAGATGCGGAAAGGACTGCCCCACTACCAGGAGCCAGCAGGGCTGAGGGTCAAGAGGGACTCTCACTGCAGGGAGGGTCGCCTGAGAGGTGTGGGTCCTCAGTCCCAGGTGCAGATCCCCAGCCTAGAGCCCCAGGGACTAGAAGAGGCACCCACACAGCATTTGGGGTGAAAAGAGTCAGGTTTCCATCTGCGAGAAAGAGACAGAACTCTAGGAAAAGCAGGCTCTGTCTTAAAGGGCCAGTGCAGAATATCTCATTCACAGACACCCAAGAAGGAGAGATAGCTGAGAGGACTAGAGTTGCATGAGGAGAGTGTGAAGTTGGAGACCCAGGGAGAGACACTGTGGGGGATGGCCACCGGAACCCCTGTACTGAGTCATTCTCCAATACTGCAGTTGCCCTCTTTCCTGGGTGGAGTAGTCCCCTCCTTTGCAGCATCAGCCAGGGGGAAAATCAACTGCCTCACCTTCAGGAGTCTCTCTTTCCCTCCCCATGGAGATTGGGCTAGGCTGAGAAGCAAGCAGCCTTGACCTGGAGGCAGGGGGTAAATCAGTGACTCCGTTTTCTGGTGTTGAGGCCAGGGCTTTTCCCAGCACTCTCCCAAGAATATGGCTGGTGTTTCTGCCTCATAGGAAACTCAGTGGAAACTGTCCAGACAACCTCTGGTTCTCAGAGGCCACACCCACTGGACTCCTGGGGCCACACCCTACTGAGGGCTGTGAAAAAATTCAGGACATACTGACACCTAGGGTCCAGGGGTGGGAACCACTCCCAGGGAACTTTTTCAATCCCTGAATTGCCCCAGGCTGTAGACTCTACCAGAGGTTTTTTGTTTGTTTGTTTGTTTGTTTTTAGGAGCTGAGCCCAACAAGTTGCCAACAGACAGAGGCAGCAGGAGGTGGCTCTCAGGGAACTTTGGGCCTTTTAGCTGACTTATCCCCAGGCCCAGTGCTGGTAAAATCCAGCCTAGGTATGCAGCTTGGTCCAAAGCAAACCAGAATAGCCACAAACTCTGGTTTGTTTATAGCTCTAAATCAGTTGCTAAGGGCCAATAATGGGCAGTGTCTTACTTTTTTCTGCACTAGGTTCCCTCCAGGGAGGCCCCGGGCCAGCACATCCAGTGGCCAGCAACAGTGAACATCAGAGCAGGACCAACTGGCCTTTCTGGCAGGGTATCTTAAGAGGAGCTCATCAAACACCAAACCTAGCTAAGGCAAAATCCACTTTCTGTGGTCAGCACCTGCACAGCAGCTCACATGCATTGGATGATGTAGATCCTCACAGACAGACAGCCCAAGTACTGGATATCGTGCCCCACTGGGCTAGGTTCCACAGAGGGAAGGGAGAAAGGCTTAGAGCCTGGACATTCAAAGTATAAGTTCCTTGGAGCCTATTGTTAGGACCAGTTGAGGGGCTTAGCCACCTTCTGAGAGGGCACAATCAGCCCCAGTGCAATACTCTCTCAATCTTCCTCCCTGAGACCAGGGGCTCCCCGGCTGGAAGAACTTCTGCAAAGGGGACTGTTGGCCCCACCCAATCTGAAGCTGCTGCTCACCTCACTGGGGAGAGATAGAATTGGAGTACCCAGCAGTGTCTGAGGGATTAAGCTCTGGAGTAGAGGCTACTTTAACCGTACTGAGCTTCTGACCAAGAGATCCCTGAAGTAGAGGGTCCCACTAAAGTTATCATCCCAACTTCAGCTGCCCGAACCCACTAAGCTTGCAACCTGTGGAAAAGTTGGTGAAGTGAGGCCAGTCTGACCCATTCTACAGTTTTTCTATATAAGACCCTGTTGAAAGACCAGACATCCGTAAGAGGAGGTGGAGCAGCTGAAAAGTAAAGGCAAATCTTAAGGAACTTGGGCTTTTTCATGAAGCTACTGTCAGCTTTAAGCAGGAGGAAGTTGATCCTTATAAACAGGTTGGCCCCTCCCACAGACATCCAGGCACAGAAAATGCAGACACAAATAGTGAACAGAGTGATAGCTCCAGACAGGAGCCCAAGGTCACTGGCTTGATCAAGGGGTCACTGGCTTGGCTGAAGCCCCCCGCCCCGGTCAAGGCAAGCAATCAATGGGAAAGGTATGAGAAAGCAATCAATGCACAACAAAAGTGCCACAATGAAGAACTGATGCTTCTTATCTCTCTTCCTTCCTGTCTGTCCCTTCCTCAGGTGTTTATAACAAACAAGCAATATTCCATTAAAGAAATTCCCAATGGTATGAATACTACCATATATACCTCAACAAATGAGTGGACTCATTCCATCAGTGGACTAATGGCAGTCTATGATTTTTAGTTTTATTTTACCTGGCCCTCAGGGTCACCTTTGGGCTAAGAACTGCTGTTCTTCACAGATGAGTAGAAAAAAAGATATTTCTAAAAAACACAACATAAATAGCAGTGCTCTTATTTTTCAGTCTTTGATAGAATTGGATTTGTTTTGCGGTTCAGCAGCCTCCAATGTCTTATTAAGAATAAAGTTCTCCAGCTCCCTGCAAATACCATCCCCACAACACTCTTGACAGTGGCAGAGTCGGCCTGAATATATGAGAGGGCTTTCTACAGAAGGTGAAATATAGTTATTGAATAAAAGAAAAAAAGTAATATAATTTGGTCTCAAAAAAAAAACAAACAAACTGATCTCTAAAACTTATATTTTGATGCTACCTTCAAATAAAAGGAACGTTTTCTTAGTTACAAATATAAAAATAAAGCACATTCACCTACTTTGAAATTTAAACTTTAGTCTACAGCATGGATTCTGAAAGTGTGGTTTAGGGACCCCCAGGGATCATCCTTGAAACTCTCCCAGGGACCTTCAAGCAAAACTATTTTCATAATAATCATTACATGTCATTGTCTTTTTCACTCTTATTCTCTCACAAGTATTATAGTTGACTTATCTACTGGTTCTATAACATACGATATTGCAACAGATATAGTAACGCATCTGAGAGGTCAACTGTCTTGGATTAAGCCAGGTGGTTCAAGACAGCAACATGGAATCGACAGCTACAATTGAACAACTTCCTCTGCAAAAACTCTGAAAACTACTGGAGGGTGTGCTTCACATGAGGCAATTGAGAACAGGCCCACATTGAAGCAAGAGGAGAGGCTGAGAACCAACATCTCCATAAACTCTCTCCTGCAGGCAACCTACAATAGAGAGGAAACTGACAAACCTGGAGCTTCTTCCTGAGAAGCAACGGGTTCATAACCAACATCAGGTACTCTAATTTCTAAGACCTGCACCTATGAGACAAGTTCCTAAAACATCTGGCTTTAAAAACCATTGTGACTTGCACCTGGTAGACCCAAAGAACTGTAGAGATCTGACAAATAGCTCTTAGATGGCCCATATAGGAATTCAGCCGTTCCAGGACCCAGGGCAGAATCAGTTGTTTGAAAAGTACCCAGACTTTATGGGAAAGAGACTCATTTGCTAATTGTGAAGCATCACTAGAGAAGCAGGGGCCTGGCCCTGGCTGGTTGGCTCTGTGGTAGAGGGTTGGCTCGGCTTGGCTCGGCTTGTGAATGTCCTGGGTTCGATTCCCTGTTGCAGCACACAGGAGAAATGACCATCTGCTTCTCCTCTCCTCCCCCTCCTCCTCCCTTCTCTCTCTCTCTCTCTCTCTCTCTCTCTCTCTCTCTCTCCCTCCCTCCCTCCCTCCCTCTCTGTCTCTCTTCCCTTCCTGCAGCCATGGCTCAATTGGTTCTAGGATATAGGCCCTGGGTGCTGAGAATTGCTCCATGGAGCTTCTGCCTCAGGAGCTAAAAATAGCTCAGTTGCGAGCCTGGCCCCAAATGGAGGTTGCCGGGTGGATCCCAGTGAGGGCACATGAGTCTGTCTCTCTATCTCCTCTCCTCTCACTTGGAAAAAGAAGGAAAGAGAGAGAGAGAGAGAGAGAGAGAGAGAGAGAGAGAGAGAGAGAGAAAAGCAGGGACCTGCTTTGATACTCTCTGGACAGAGGCTGGCGGGTGCCATTTTCTCATTCTCCCTCTGCCAAAGCCAGCAAGCACCATTCTTTCTTTCTTTCTTTTTATTTTTTTAGACTGTATTCATTTTAGAGAGAGATACAGAGACAGAGATAAGAGGGGAGAAGCAGGAAACATTAACTCCCATATGTGCCTTGACTGGGCAAGCCCAGAATTTTGAATTGGCGACCTCAGTATTCCAGGTCGATGCTTTATCCACTGTGCCACCACACGTCAGGCCACCAAGAACCATATTTTAAAATAATTTTTCTAAACAAAACAACTCCAGATATTTAAGATATTTGCATAAATATTAAACAATGCCAAAGTTCTCATTAATTTTTTTACTATGGAAAAACATTTTTCTTGTTATATGTTTTATTTATCCATTTTTTAAAGAAAGAGAGAGAGAAAGAAGGGTGGGAGGAGCAGGAAGCATCAACTCCCATATGTGCCTTGACCGGGCAAGCCCAGGGTTTTGAACTGGTGACCTCAGGCTTCCAGGTCGACGCTTTATCCACTGCGCCACCACAGGTCAAGGCTGGAAAATATATTTTTCAAATATAACTCTTATAGCTACATATAATGGTTTTATTATTGATATTTTCAAAATAATTACATATTTTACATTCTTTTCAGTTTAATTTCTAATATAGTAAATATCAATAGTTCTAATTCACCTAAACAGAAGCTTTGGGGGATGCTCTAAAATTTTTAAGAGTTTAAATGGGTCCTCCAAAACCAACCAGTTTGAGGACTGCTAATCTAAAGGCCTGATTATTTCTGTCTGTTCTTTTTTTTTTTTTTTTTTTTTTTTGCATTTTTCTGAAGCTGGAAACAGGGAGAGACAGTCAGACAGACTCCCGCATGCGCCCGACCGGGATCCACCCAGCACGCCCACCAGGGGGCGACGCTCTGCCCACCAGGGGGCGATGCTCTGCCCATCCTGGGCGTCGCCATGTTGCGACTCTCCTGGGTGTCGCCATGTTGCGACCAGAGCCACTCTAGCGCCTGGGGCAGAGGCCACAGAGCCATCCCCAGCGCCCGGGCCATCTTTGCTCCAATGGAGCCTTGGCTGCGGGAGGGGAAGAGAGAGACAGAGAGGAAGGCGCGGCGGAGGGGTGGAGAAGCAAATGGGCGCCCCTCCCATGTGCCCTTGCCGGGAATCGAACCCGGGTCCTCCGCACGCCAGGCCGACGCTCTACCGCTGAGCCAACCGGCCAGGGCTCTGTCTGTTCTTTATTTATCTCAAAACTTTGACCTCACAAAATGATATAGTAGTTCAAGGATTCTGACCTTCTTTTAAAGAAAACAAGCATGTAACACTATTATTTTCAAAGCGTGCCTTAGAAAATCTAATGCAAAGTGAAGGTAGACATTACCATAAGTTCAATTAGCGGAAACACTTTGGGCAATTTGCAACGTTGGACAAAATAATGAAAAATAACACCAAGATGAAAAGAAGCAGCGTTTCCATCAGAGAAAAAGTGTTACATATATTTATTTATAACCCTTAACCATTTCTTCTAGCAAACCACAATAATTTAATGTAGATTAAATATTTTAAATCTTAATTTGTTAACTTTAATAATCTTAATGTTAGCATTTTAAAATGTATATAATTAAAAATCAACTTGATTCAAAAAAGGTTTCCCTGCATGTGTTCCTCACTAAAATTATGAAGGAGATGCCATATGACAAGTACAAAGCAATTTATCAAAAATCATTTCATAGAACAGTCAAATGAAACATCATATCCATATCTAGTGTTAAAGAATTGTGAGTTACTTATTTTGTCTTTTAAAAAGAATTCTTTGGGAGAGCTCAGACTACAGCTAATTTGACCACCCAGCTCTGACAAGACATCTAAATCTTGTGTTGAAATTGATGGTTTCGTCTTGGACTACTTCTGAGAAAAATCTGCCAATCAAGCTAAATTGTGTGGTGGCTTGTCAATCCTTGTCCACAATAAATTAGAAGAAAATGACCTACAGCATTTCCATCTGTAGAGAGAGGATTTAAAGGCCTGTCTCAAAGGGCGAAAGGCTATTTCATTAAAGCCATTGCTGACAGAGAAAGGAGACCCTCTTGATGGGAGTTCAGGCCATAAATAACACTGTCCTGGCAATAAGCAGCAGTAATTGTGCCTTGGAACTAAGTAGGAATTAGGGCAGACAGACTAAGTATAAAGCAACAGGCCTACATTAGCATAACTTGCTGTGCATTGCTTTCTGTTTTTTCTTTTGAAATAATTTTGGTAAGCCTCTCAGATTGTATACACTTTGGGCATGTATATGAATTTGGATACTTTAGGTTTATGGTAAACTAAAGTTAATATAATTGTTTGATAAGTGAAAACTTTTCTTTTTTTGTATATTCATGATACCAAATATGGTACTTAGGCTTTTTTCCTCCTTCTTTCTTTTTTATTGTGGTAAAATACACATAAAACTTACTATCTTCACCATTTTTAAGTGTACAATTTAGGGGGATTAAGTACATTTATACTACTGGGCAACTGTCACCACTACCTATCTCCAGAACCCTTTATATCTTGCAAAACTAGAATTCTATATCCATTGACAATAGCTGCCTATGACTCCCTACTCTCAGTCCCTGGTGAACACCATTATACATTTTTTTAAGCTTCACTTCGCCCCCCCACCCCCACTTCCAGCCTCTAGCAACCACAATTCCATTTTCTGTTACTATGAGTATGGCTTTTTTCCCCCCAATTTCACATATGAGGGAGATCATGCCATATATATCTTTCTGTGTCTGATTTATTGCACTTAACATAATATCCTCAAGATCCATTCATGTTATTGTTAATATCAGGATTTCCTACTTTTCTATGGCTGAATAATATTCTACTCTTTGTGGTATTTTCTTTACCCATTCGTTTGTCCATAGAATCTTAGATTGTTGCTGTATCTTGGCGACAATGAATAATGTTGCAATGAACATGAGACTGGCAGATATCTCTTTAAGATAGTGATTTCCTTTCCTCAAATACATACCCAGAAATCAGATTGATGAATCATAAGGTCACTCTATTTTTAATTTTGAGGGAGCTCTAAACTCTTTTCCATAGTGGCTGCATCAATTCTTATTCCTATCAACAGTGTACAAGGTTTTCCTTTTCTTCACAGTCTTGCCAATATTTGCATCTCTAGTCATTTTGATAAGAAACAAGACATGTGAGGTGACAGCTCATTGCATTTTGATTTGCACTTCCCTGACGATTAATGAAGCTGAACATCTTTACATATATCTGTTGGTCATTTGTGTGTCTTCTTTTGAAAAATGTCAATGCAGGACCTTTGTCCATTTGTTAATTGGCTTATTATTATTATTAAGTTTATCTTAATTTTTTTCTACCTAGCTAGTCTGATATAGTAGGAAGAATAAGTTTCCAAGATTCTGAAGACCTAGTCTGTTCATATATTTGTCATAATCTTGAGTATAATTAGATCTTTTTTCTCTCTTTATAGAAGGGGAATAGTAGCAACTGACCTTACTACTTTAAAAGACGGTAAACATTCAATGAACTAATATGTATAATCAGTGAAAACCCATGCACACCATGGAAATTCTCTGGGAGTTGGATGGGAGTGTGAAGAGGAAAGAATGTTGCAATTATCTGTTGTGTTGGCTTTCTTGTATTATGCTCCTTTTGTGTATAAGAACAGAAAAAAATGGTTGCAAACAACGGAACTACATAAATATAAGACAATATTTATTGTTGGTGTTGGTAGTATGGAATAAGGAAAATATCAGGGGCTTTTAAGAAAGGATGACTTAGGTCCAAATCCCATCTCTTAGAGTTCCCTGTTTTATGACCAAATTACCCAAGTTTTGTGAATTTCCGTGTCTCCACCCAATAAATAAGGATGATGATCATTACCATAAAGCACTGATTCATTCTCCTTTAATTTCCAGTACCAGATATACCAAATTACCTGCATCTATACACACATATTCTGCCTTTCCTTTTGTTCAAATGATTAACTTGTATGAGCTGTTCTAATATGAGACCAACTCCTCCACTTAACAGTAAATTCCATGCCCTCCTGTCTCTTTAACAGCTTTGCCTCCCCCTCTCTCATATGATTAATTCATTGTCTCTACTAGATAATTTCTATCATAACACAGACATACTGTCATTTCCCGCATCTTTGTAAGAGAAGAAATAGACTGTCCTTGACGAGTAATTTTTCCATTTTTGTGATTATCTTTTTATAACAAAATCCTTAAAGATATCTTAATACTTGTTATCTTTAACTCTATTCATTTCAAAATAACTTTCAACCATTAAGTGAAAGATTAATATGGTAAAGTTTTACTTAAAACCTTATTAGTGACTTCAACTTCTAGGTATGATGGTATAGCTTTAGTTTAAAACTTCTAGTAAGAATCAATAGCAATTCATAAATTGAAGAAAACTCTATTTGAAAATATCAGAGAGCTACCAGGACATCCAGGATTTGACATCCAAGATTCAAGAGAAAAAGGAAGTGAATTGTTTTTCCCCTTGAGGCATATAAAAACCCCTAAGCAACACAGAATTAGAAGGGCAAGTGTTAAGTATAGAGTAGGGGTACAAGGCTAATGAGATAACCAGAGCTATAGAAAGTTCCACAGAGCTCAGGAGTTCAGTGAGTACCGGGAAGAATGGCTCTGATAATTACTTAAGAATTTTGTTTTGGTATGTGAAGGGCTACAGCTTAGAAAAGGGGCAACCCAGAAATGGACCAGCCTTCATTAAAACTAAAACCAGCTCTGAATTGGTTTAATCTAAGATATAATAAAAATACAGCACCTTGTTCCTAAATGTTGCCAGAAAGAAATAAAAATCTTTTTAAAAGAAAGATAACATAATTTAGATACATAAATTAACACTATAATATTTCATACACAACATATGGTAAGCAATTTATCAGGCATACAAGGACATGGGCAAAAATATAGTATTAGCAAAGCATATATAAGGCTGTGCACTATAAGAGAACTTGTCTTGTTTTTTAAGGTGAAAGGAGGGGAGATAGTGAAGCATGCAAACTGACTGGAATCCATCTGGAAAACCCATATGGAGCTGATGCTCAAGTACCAAACTATTTTTAGTGCCTGAAACTGATACTTCCAACAGAGCTATCCTCAGCACCCAGAGCCACTCTCGAACCAATCAAACCACTGGCTGTGGGAGGGGAAAAGGAAGAGAAGAAGAAAAGGGAGAAGGGGAGAAGCAGATGGTTGCTTCTCCTGTGTGCCCTGACTGGAATCTGAATCTGGGATGCCCATACATCAGGCTGATGCTCTATCCACTGAACCAGTGGTCAGGGCCAAGATAACTTTTAACAGCAAAGGAATAGGGGAAAAGAAACTTAAAAGCCAACTATCCGATGACTGGTTAAATTAACTATAGTAATCCACTCACGGGAATATTATGCATCTATTAGAAAGAATGAAGACTATCTGTACATTTAAGGAATTATATTCAGTATATAATTCTAACTTTAAAATGCAACTTTAAGGAAATGAGTACAGTATGATTCCATTCAACACAAAATATGAAAAAAATTTCTATCTAGATAAAAAGTTTTAAAACAAGTGACAAGGATAGAAACTAGTTATCTTGCTATACATTGATTTTTATATTATGTTTGGAAGCATGTAAATATTTAATATAATTATAAAATGCAATCAAGTAAAAAGCAACACCTAAATATCAAAAGCTATGTGAAATAATACAAATTCTAGAGTGAGGAGCTGAATGAACCACACCAAGAGAAACCATTTTAAGTAAGTTTTAAAATACAAGTACTCTAAGGAGAAAAGGAAATGGGGGGAAAAAACACACTATCAAACTGTTTTCAGTAATCAGTAGCTTTTTTTTTACATAATGTTGGTATTTTTATTCAAAGACAGTTGTACATGTATTGTGTAATAAAGAAGATGAAGTATTATGTTGGTGTCATTGGTAACTGTGATTTCACTTGTTGTTGTGGGAGAAAAGGAAAGAAATGTAAAGTTTCTTAGGTTAAATAAAAACTTTCCTATAGCTACAATTTTGAATTAAAATATATAAAATTCATGAAAAAAAGGCATGTCATAGTTCTGTTTACTGAAAAGACTTATGAACTAGGATTAAGCCAGTGGCAAATTATACTAGTAGCAACCAATCTGTGGGCTCCAAATACCATTTCCTATTATTAAGAACGTGAGAGAGGTCCTGGCTGGTTGGCTCAGTGGTAGAGTGTTGGCCAGGTGTGTAGATGTTTCAGGTGTGATTCCAGGTCAGGGAACACAGGAGAAGTAACTACCTGCTTCTCCCTCCTTCCCTCTCCTCTCTCTCTCTCTCTCTCTCTCTCTCTCTTTATCTTTCTCTCTCTCCCTTCTTCCCTCTCCTGCAGCCATGGCTAGATTGAGTCAAGCACATCAGCCCAGGAGCTGAGGGTGGCTCCATGGAACCTCTGCCTTAGATGCTAAAAGTATCTTGGGTGTAAGAATGGGCCCCAGGTGGGCAGAGTATTAGCTTCAGAAGGGGGTTTCTGGGTGGATCCCAGAAAGGGCACATGCAGAAATCTGTCTCCATCTCGCCTCCTCTCACTTAAATAATAAAAGAAAAAAAAAGAAAGGAAAAAAAATGGGAGACAGTAAAGAACTGGCTGATTCCAGGCCTGGTGCAGGCAATACAGGATGGGCAAAGTAGGTTAATAGTTGTTTATACGGAAAAGAATACAATAATTAATGAATAATAATACAAGAAAAAATTGTATTTCATATACTCATAGCTGTAAACCTACTTTTACCCCACCCTTACATTAAGAGACTGGATCCTCTTGTCATAGTGGAAAGCAAGGGAGATTTCAGAAATTATTGAGGACAAAGGAAGTGTTTCAGGAATCAATCTAAGTTGTCTCCCACTATCCAAAGTTGGCACAATTTAAGCACCCATAAAACAAAGATGGTGGTAAAACAAAGACAGCAGTTGATTGGAACATTTCAAGTATGCTTACATTCAAAAATTGATAATGGCATTTAAGGAAAATAAAGTCCATCAGTCACCTTTGGAAAACACTGAATAACCAGGTCATTATTTTGAAACTGATAAAAGGAAAGAGTCAAACATTTTTCATGCTTCCTTTCCAAACTCTTGTTTAACAAAGTGATGAAAGGAAGATTATCTGTACATATCTTGCCCTAATAGTGGCAATTAAATAAAATTAAATTGCTTAAAGCCAAGTTTACAGAACTCAAAGTGGCACTGCTTATAAATCCACAATTTATTATAGGTATAGACTACAATATAGAAAAATCACTAAAGCAGTATATGCATCACAGTTAAAGCTGTCTCCATCCAAGCAAGTCCAAAGAAGCCAGGTCCTACATGATTTACAAATGGACCGAAAGCTCAAACCTGAAGCTGATCTCTTTTAGGTGTAATAATAATATAGCAGTTATAGTATGAATTATCTTTAAAGATAGTACCTTAGAGTGTTAAGACTGTGATAAAACTCATGTCCTAGAATACATCCACGCTGAACAGATGGTAATTACCATATTTCCTCATGTATAAGACGACCCCATGTATAAGATGCACCTTAATTTTGAGGCCCAAAATTTGAAAAAAGACAACACGCAAAAAAAGCAACAAATGAAAGTAAGGAAAAAAAATCTACAACAATGAGTGCAAAAACAAGCATGACAAAGTGGGAAATGCAAGTAAAAAAACTACAACCACTGTATAAAACACACTCAGTTTTTAGATCCCAAATTTTTTGAAAAAGGGTCTTTTTTTAAATTTTTTTTATTTGTTCATTTTAGAGAGGAGAGGGAGAGACAGAGAGAGACAGAGAGAGAGAGGAGAGACAGAGAGAGAGAAGGGGGAGGAGCTGGAAGCATCAACTCTCATATGTGCCTTGACCAGGCAAGCCCAGGGTTTCAAACCGGCAACCTCAGCATTTTCAGGTCAACGCTTTATCCACTGCACCACCACAGGTCAGGCAGGGTGCGTCTTATACAAGGGAAATATGGTATTAGTACTATTTTTAATTAAAGGGAATATAATATTATATATTCACCAGCAAGAGTTCTTTCTATTGTAGCAGGCTTCCTTAAACCATGCTATTGAAGTCAAAATAAAATGATGTAAAGTTTTAATAAATGTGGTAAGAGTCCCGCTTATTCCGAACTTCCATGTAATTCACTGAGATTTCAAATGGCAAGGGCAACAAATAGTTAGTTGTTCAACAATAATTTAGCAAATCCTTTTTTCTTTCTGTATTCAGATAGAACAGCTATGTAAAATTTTAAAATTGCGATGACACTGACATGATAGTTTAATAATGATCATTTTATATAATTGGAAAATTACACTTAATAATTTTTTTTGTTCAGTTTTTAAGCAGAAAGAAAATATATTTGCTGAAGTAGGGAATTGAGCCTGGACTGAGTTACAAAAACCTATAGGACTAGTTCTTCCCTGGTGCAAAATTAATCATTTTTATACAAAGGAAATATTTCTTCTATAAAAAAAGATATTCATATATATCATTTATTTGATAAAACCTGACAGGCATGCTATTTAGATTTTTATGCATAGTGTGTAAAAAATATATATAGATTAAGCACAATGGAAAAAAATTAAAAACACATTCTTTATTTCTGAATTACATTTAAACACTTGGCTTTCCTTGAGGCAAATGAATGAAGAAAGATGTTTACTGAAATTCTGGTATTCATAATTTTCTTTTTGAATGAACACCATCAAAGGTTTTAATCAGATTTCAAAATTTTATTTGGTGGTATTATGTAAAAAGAATCCTCATCTGCTGTCCAGGTGATTTTTCATCTGTTGAAGATATTAAAAAGAGGTTTCGGTAATAATCCAGCTACTAGGCACCAGGCTTTAAGATATCCCCAGAGAGCTCGGCTCTCTGGTGTACACCATATGTATAATCCCTGAGATTGGAAATGTGATAGATTTTGGTCCTGGCATTAGGTTGTATAAACTGGCATAGTTGACTTTAAGAAAAGGACATTCTCCAGATGGGCCTGATCTAAACACATGAGCCCTTTAAACCTGAGTCTAGATGTCAGTCAGAGAAATTCTGATATTTGAAAGAAGGATGCTTCTCCAATGCTGGCTTTGAAGTCAGGGCTAGCTGCATTGCAAGTAGACTAAGCAGCCTCTAGGAACTCAGAGTGGACAGTAGGAGCCCAGAGTGACCCTTAGCCTATAGCCACAAACCACTAATTTTTTCCCCAGGTTTATTGAGGTTGTGGGGAAAATGGTTGTGTTAGACTTGCACATAGGTTTACTGACTACAAGCCCTTTGTGCAAATAGTGCAGGAGCACGTGACAGCACTATTGTATGGCTGTAAATACTTTCCTGGGGTGGGTGTAAGAGGAGATCATGCCCTGCCACTGAGAGGTGCAGTTGGTTTTTTCCTGATCCCTTGCCCTCCACTACAAAAAGCAGGGTATTCCTTTCACTTTGTCTTCTTTTGGCTTGCCTGTCTTGGTGAGCCTCCAATAAATTGGAATGACCCACCATCCTCAGGATCTGCTGTTCCTTTACTGTCTGCCCAAATTCAATGTGAATCTGCTTGGCCACGGCCACTGGCCTTACAGAGTTGTAATTGACAAATAAAATTGTAACATATTTCAATGTACCATGTGATGATTTGATATACGTAAATATTGTGAAATGACTGCCATGATCAATCACTTTACAATGAAGATGAAGGTACACTAAATTATGTAGAAAAGGCATTGCAGGGAAAAAAAATACCTATAACATACTATATTCTGAAATATATATTTTTTCAGAATTATATATGTATTCTTCTACGTGTAAAGATGAGTGTTTGACAAAGAATTGTATCCGTTATGATGTTATTGTCTTTAAAGGACAGCAGTGACTTCAAAGTTTCGAGGGAGTTCAGCACAGAGCTCTCAACTGCATTCTGGAACAATGTTCCCAAATTACTTCCTAGAGATCTCAAATTTGGGTGTCTCTCCCTGTAGGCTTAATTTTCCTTGGAGACATTTGTAGTTACTACTTAGGATCAAAGGGGTGAGCTGCTTTGGTGTGCCCTGTGCTGGAGGATGCTTAAAGTAGGCTGAGTGTCTCTCCTAAGGGTCCGGAGTTATTTCTAGGAGTAGGCTATTGCTTGTTATTAACTGCATTTTCCAAATGCCAAGCAGATAGGACAGGACTCTAGTGGGATAAAGTCCCTTGGGCTCTATCTCTTAAGAAGTTTCAGTGCAAAGGTAAAGTTTTGCTTAAGGAGTGCATCATCAAGCAAAACTTTAGATAGTGAAATACTTTTTAAAAAGATTTTAAGACTATTCAGACAACTAGGGATTGTTTTCAAAAAGTGTATAGAATGCGTCAAGTGTTTTGTGATGACATGAATTCATTTCACTAAGCATTTTATTGTTAAATATTAGTAATACAGTCATGATATTTGTTTCCCTCAAAAGACAATAAAACTTCAGTTAGTAAAGATTTCTTTGTGCATGAGAGTACAGAGATCTGAATTATACTTTCATTTTTACATGCCCATCTTACCTTCCTCCAGTTCTCCCTGAGCACTTGTCTCCACATGTTTGTTTCTATGTTATTCTTGATTTAAAGTAGAACAATGTGTTTAGAATGTACTCATGACCCAAAATACCCCTGCCTGTTCCTCTCTTGCCTCTGCCTCCATTCCTACTACCGCCTTCCAGCCATCCCTCCCCCATCTCATCCTTCCCTTTGTATCTTAACACAGGATATACAACTCGCATTACATATGACCACATATATATGTAAAGAAGGTGACATATATGTCAAGTGTGAGACGCCAATTAAACTTTTACTTGATATTTTCCTAATTGTTCGACTGCCAACAAATGTATCAGTAGACTTGTTTTGTTTACCTTTCTTGAAATTTGTCTGCACTCTCATTTTCTGCCTTAGGTTTGAGTCTGTGGTGTGGACTATGTTCATTAAACGTGTTCAGTGCTGAGCTCTGTATCAAGGACATTTGGCTGCTTATTATGACATATTTTTATAGGATGATGATTCTAGCTAGTGACCTGAGAAGAAGGTAAGGGAAATATTATTTGACCTCTAAAGCCTGTTAACATTATGGCCTTTAGCAAATGAACCCCAAATCTGTTTTATAATTTTCCTACCTTAGTGGCATTTTTGTGAAATTAATAATGTGTGAATAATTTTGAGATCCACAGATGAAAAGCCCTCTCTAAATGCTAAGGATTGGTTTAATTATACCATAGGGGACATTTGGGTTTATATTGAAAACCATGCATATTTATAGCTCTTTTATTTTAATGCCGGTTATTTTAGCTGAAGAAGCTATTTTTACTACTGAGGATGCCTGGTATTTTCTTCTTAATGATGTTTAAAGATATAAATAGTATACGATAGCAGTTAAATCCAAAGGTCAAACATGCTTCACACATAAAAGGGATGTATATATTATCAATCTGCTTTAATCACACAACATAGGTCATTGGTGTTTTACTACCTACTTAACCCATGAACGAAGATTCATTTTAGTATGAAGACTACCATGGATCTATTTGTCTCTAATACCCTAAAACGTAGACTTACATGGTCATTAAGACATAGTGTTGAATGAATAGTGGCTTTTCCTGTTTTCTTAAACCTTATTTTTTTTTTTTTTTCACTTTAATAATTTTTCTTTTTTTTTCTTTTATTTTTTTTTTTAAATAAATTTTTATTAATGGTAATGGGATGACATTAATAAATCAGGGTACATATATTCAAAGAAAACATGTCTAGGTTATTTTGTCATTAAATTATGTTGCATACCCCTCGCCCAAAGTCAGATTGTCCTTCGCCACCCTCTATCTAGTTCTCTGTGCCCCTCCCCCTCCCCCTAACTCTCCCCCTGTCCTCCCTCCCCCCACCCCTGGTAACCACCACACTCTTGTCCATGTCTCTTAGTCTCATTTTTATGTTCCACCAATGTATGGAATCATGTAGTTCTTGTTTTTTTTCTGATTTACTTATTTCACTCCTTATAATGTTATCAAGATCCCACCATTTTGCTGTAAATGATCTGATGTCATCGTTTCTTATGGCTGAGTAGTATTCCATAGTGTATATGTGCCACATCTTCTTTATCCAGTCTTCTATTGAAGGGCTTTTTGGTTGTTTCCATGTCTTGGCCACTGTGAACAGTGCTGCAATGAACATGGGGCTACATGTGTCTTCACGTATCAATGTTTCTGAGTTTTGGGGGTATATACCCAGTAGAGGGATTGCTGGGTCATAAGGTAGTTCTATTTGCAGTTTTTTGAGGAACCACCATACTTTCCTCCATAATGGTTGTACTACCTTACAGTCCCACCAACAGTGAATGAGGGTTCCTTTTTCTCCACAGCCTCTCCAACATTTGCTATTACCCGTCTTGTTGATCATAGCTAATCTAACAGGGGTGAGGTGGTATCTCATTGTAGTTTTGATTTGCATTTCCCTAATAACTAATGAAGCTGAGCATTTTTTCATATATCTGTTGGCCATTTGTATCTCTTCCTGGGAGAAGTGTCTATTCATGTCTTCTTCCCATTTTTTTATTGGATTGTTTGTTTGTTTGTTGTTGAGTTTTATGAGTTCTTTGTAAATTTTGGAAATTAGGCCCTTATCTGAGCTGTTGTTTGAAAATATCATTTCCCATTTAGTTGGCTGTCTGTTTATTTTTATATCAGTTTCTCTTGCTGAGCAAAAACTTTTTATTCTGATGTAGTCCCATTCATTTATCTTTGCCTTCACTTCTCTTGCCATTGGAGTCAAGTTCATAAAATGTTCTTTAAAACCTAGGTCCATGAGTTTAGTACCTATGTCTTCTTCTATGTACTTTATTGTTTCAGGTCTTATATTTAGGTCTTTGATCCATTTTGAATTAATTTTAGTACACGGGGACAGGCTGTAGTCGAGTTTCATTCTTTTGCATGTGGCTTTCCAGTTTTCCCAACACCATTTGTTGAAGAGGCTTTCTTTTCTCCATTGTGCGTTGTTGGCCCCTTTATCAAAGATTATTTGACCATATATATGTGGTTTTATTTCTGGGCTTTCTATTCTGTTCCATTGGTCTGAGTGTCTATTTTTCTGCCAATACCATGCTGTTTTGATTATTGTGGCCCTATAATATAGTTTAAAGTCAGGTATTGTAATGCCCCCAGCTTCATTCTTTTTCCTTAGGATTGTTTTGGCTATTCGGGGTTTTTTATAGTTCCATATAAATCTGATGATTTTTTGTTCCATTTCTTTAAAAAATCTCATAGGAATTTTGATGGGAATTGCATTAAATTTGTATATTGCTTTGGGTAATATGGCCATTTTGATTATATTTATTCTTCCTATCCAAGAGCAAGGAATATTTTTCCATCTCATTGTATCTTTTTCGATTTCCCTTAACAATGCTTTGTAATTTTCATTATATAGGTCCTTTACATTCTTTGTTATGTTTATTCCTAGGTATTTTATTTTTTTTGTTGCAATCGTGAAGGGGATTATTTTTTTGAGTTCGTTTTCTAATATTTCATTGTTGGCATAGAGAAAGGCTATGGACTTCTGTATGTTAATTTTGTATCCTGCGACCTTACTGTATTGGTTTATTGTTTCTAATAATCTTTTTGTGGAGTCCTTCGGGTTTTCGATGTATAGGATCATATCATCAGCAAAAAGTGATACCTTTACTTCTTCTTTTCCAATATGGATGCCTTTTATTTCTTTGTCTTGTCTGATTGCTCTGGCCAGAACTTCTAGCACCACGTTAAATAAGAGTGGAGAGAGTGGACAACCCTGTCTTGTTCCTGATTTAAGGGGGAAAGCCTTCAGTTTAGTGCCATTTAATATGATGTTAGCTGATGGTTTATCATATATGGCCTTTATCATGTTGAGATATTTTCCTTCTATACCCATTTTGTTGAGAGTCTTAAACATAAAATTGTGTTGTATTTTATCAAAAGCCTTTTCTGCATCTATTGATAAGATCATGTGGTTTTTGTTCTTTGTTTTGTTGATATGGTGTATTACGTTAACCGTTTTGCGTATGTTGAACCATCCTTGAGATTCTGGGATGAATCCCACTTGATCATGATGTATTATTTTTTTAATATGTTGTTGTATTCGGTTTGCCAGTATTTTGTTTAGAATTTTAGCATCTGTATTCATTAGAGATATTGGTCTGTAGTTTTCTTTCTTTGTGCCATCCTTGCCAGGTTTTGGTATGAGGGTTATGTTGGCCTCATAAAATGTGTTCGGAAGTATTGCTTCTTCTTCAATTTTTTGGAAGACTTTGAGTAGAATAGGAACCAAGTCTTCTTTGAATGTTTGATAGAATTCACTAGTATAACCGTCTGGGCCTGGACTTTTATTTTTGGGGAGGTTTTTAATAGTTTTTTCTATTTCCTCCCTGCTGATTGGTCTGTTTAGGCTTTCTGCTTCTTCATGACTCAGTCTAGGAAGGTTGTATTGTTCTAGGAATTTATCCATTTCTTCTAGATTGTTGTATTTGGTGGCATATAATTTTTCATAGTATTCTACAATAATTCTTTGTATATCTATGATGTCTGTGGTGATCTCTCCTCTTTCATTTTGGATTTTATTTATTTGAGTCCTGTGCCTTTTTTCCTTGGTGAGTCTTGCCAAGGGTTTGTCAATTTTGTTGATCTTTTCAAAGAACCAGCTCCTTGTTTTATTGATTTTTTCTATAGTTTTTCTGTTCTCTATTTCATTTATTTCTGCTCTGATTTTTATTATCTCCTTTCTTCGGCTGGTTTTGGGTTGTCTTTGTTCTTCTTTTTCTAGTTCCTTAAGGTGTGAAGTTAAGTGGTTTACTTCGGCTCTCTCTTGTTTGTTCATATAGGCCTGAAGTGATATGAACTTTCCTCTTATTACTGCTTTTGCTGCATCCCAGAGATTCTGATATGTCGTATTTTCATTTTCATTTGTCTGTATGTATCTTTTGATCTCTGCGCTTATTTCTTCTTTGACCCATTCATTTTTTAGAAGTATGTTGTTTAGTTTCCACATTTTTGTGGGTTTTTCCCCCTCTTTTTTGCAGTTGAATTCTAGTTTCAAGGCTTTATGATCAGAAAATATGCTTGGTACAATTTCAATTTTTCTAAATTTGCTGATATTGTCTTTGTGGCCCAACATATGGTCAATTCTTGAGAATGTTCCATGTACACTAGAGAAAAATGTATACTCTGTCGCTTTGGGATGAAGTGTCCTGTAGATGTCTATCATATCCAGGTGTTCTAGTATTTCGTTCAAGGCCACTATATATTTATTGATTCTCTGTTTGGATGACCGATCTAGAGCCGTCAGCGGAGTATTGAGGTCTCCAAGTATGATTGTATTTTTGTTAGTTTTTGTTTTAAGGTCAATAAGTAGCTGTCTTATATATTTTGGTGCTCCTTGGTTTGGTGCATATATATTAAGGATTGTTATGTCTTCTTGATTCAGTGTCCCCTTAATCATTATGAAGTGACCATTTTTGTCTCTGAGTACTTTTTCTGTCTTGTAGTCAGCATTATCAGATATGAGTATTGCTACACCTGCTTTTTTTTGGGTGTTGTTTGCTTGGAGTATTGTTTTCCAGCCTTTCACTTTGAATTTGTTTTTATCCTTGTTGCTTAGATGTGTTTCTTGTAGGCAGCATATAGTTGGATTTTCTTTTTTAATCCATTCTGCTACTCTGTGTCTTTTTATTGGTAAGTTTAATCCATTTACATTTAGTGTAATTATTGACACTTGTGGGTTCCCTACTACCATTTTATAAATTGCTTTCTGTTAGTTTTGTATCTAGTTTGATTCTTCTCTTTTGTTTTTCTATCATTTGTTTCTGTTTGTTTGTGTTCCATACTTCTTTCCTCTGTTGCTACCTTTTTTAAGTCATGTGTTTTTGTGGTGGTTTTTTCAAGGGTGGTTACCATTAAGTAATGAAAAGGGTACCTACCATATTCATTGTAGTACCCTATCTTATAAGTATTTCTGCACTTCATCGTCCTTTGCTACTGTTAATCTCCATTCTCTCCCCCCCTTTTTTTTTCCTTTGTTGTCACATTTTAAGTTTGGTTTTATTGTGTTCTTGGTGGAGCTGTTACTTGTGGTGTTGTTTTCTTTTGTTCTTTGAATCTGGTTGGAAAACCCCCTTTAGTATTTCCTGGAGTGGGGGCTTTCTTGTGATAAATTCTCTCATCTTTTCTGTATTTGTGAATGTTTTTATATCTCCTTCATACTTGAAGGATAGCTTTGATGGGTATAGTATTCTTGGCTGAAAGTTCCTCTCTTTCAGGGCCTTAAATATTGGGGTCCACTCTCTTCTAGCTTGTAGAGTTTCTGCTGAGAAATCTGATGATAATCTAATAGGCCTTCCTTTATATGTTGTACTCTTCTTTTCCCTGGCTGCCTTGAGAATTTTTTCTTTGTCATTGGTTTGTGTCATCTTTATTATGATGTGCCTTGGAGTGGGTTTGTTGGGGTTAAGAAAACTCGGTGTTCTGTTTGCTTCTTGAATTTGAGGCTTTAGTTCTTTCCACAGGCTTGGGAAGTTCTCGTCTATTATTTGTTTGAGTATATTCTCCATTCCATTTTCTTTCTCTTCTCCCTCTGATATACCTATTATTCTTATGTTATTCTTTCTGATGGAGTCAGATAATTCCTGTAGGGCTTTCTCGTTTTTTATTATTTTTGAGTCTCTTTCTTCTTCTCTCTGTTGTGCCTCAAGTTGTTTGTCTTCTATTTCACTAATCCTATCTTCAATCTGGGTTGTTCTGCTAGCTAAGCTTGTTACCTCGTTTTTCAGCTCGTGAATTGAGTTTTTCATTTCTGCTTGATTTGTTTTTATAGTTTCAATTTCCTTGGTAATATATTCTTTGTGTTCATTGAGTTGTTTTCTGATCTCCCTATATTGCCTTTCCGTGTTTTCTTGTATATCTCTGAGTATTTTTAAGATTTCTATTTTAAATTCTCTGTCATTTAGCTCCAAGGCTTCCAATATATTAAGTCTTTTCTCCATAGATTTTTCCATATCTATTTGTGTTACCTCTCTTTCTTTTGTATCCATAATATTCGATTTCCTCTTTCTTATTGGCATCTGCGGGTGGTCTTGTTGATAGCACTAATTAGAATTAATAAAGAGTAAAAAGTAAAAAACAAAAACAAAAACAAAAAAAACAAAAAAACAACAACAAAAAAAAAAAAAAAAAAGAAAAACAAAAAAACAAAGGGTAAAACACCCCACACAAAAAAAAGCAGTAATAATTTATTATTTCCCCCTTTTTTTTTTTCTTTGTTCTCCTTCCCTTCTCTCCCCTCCTCAGGGAAATATCGTGCTTATAATGGAGGGCCTGGTTTGCGGTGAAGAGTTCAAGGCGGCAAAAATAAATAAATAAATAAATAAATAAAAAAAGGGAAGAAAATCTTAGACAAGCATAAGTTGATCTGCCTGTGGGTGACGGTCAACCAAGAGATATAATGAGAGGGACAAGAAGGAACCAGAAAAAAGGACAAAAAAAAGGAATAATCAAGAAGAAAAAATAAAAATAATAAGTAAAAATACGTTGTATTAAGTGGAGCAAAGACCAAATACAATGGAGACCTTTGGTTGGGAGGACCCAAAATGCCACAAAAACAAACCAACCAGAAAAAAACAAAAACAAAACCGAAAAAGAAAAACAAAGCCAAAAAAAACCTTGAGTCCCAAATTAACTAATTTGTTCGTGATTGAGGATTAAATGGGAGGTAAGTAAAACGAGAAAAGAAAAAACGAATAGAAAGGAAAAAATAAGAAAGAGTGAAAAACGAAGGAAGAAATAAAAAAGGAAGAGAAAAAAAACAAAATAAGGCAAAAAAAACAAAAGAGGAGAGAGTGAGAATTAAGTGTCCTGGAGTATAACCCCAAAGGAGGGTGAGGATGAAGGAGAGAAATAAAATGTAACACTTATGGGTAGTGTAGTTCAAGAAAAGGGAAGCATAAGATGGGCAGAGAATAGAAGGGCTGAGGTGGAGGAAATAAAGGCAATAAGATAGAAGGAACAAACAACAACAACTACAAAAAAAAAAAAAAACCAACAAACAGTGGAACAAGCTGCAAAGTCTGTGGATTTTTCCTGATTTTGAGATGTCAACCTCTTCCTCCTTCTCCTCTCTCCCTCTTCCCGGTCGGCGACTCTGCACCCCAGGCCCTGCCCCTGCGCCACACCCAGGCAGGGACTTGCAGTTGATGGGGTTCTATGGCAATGTCACACAATTGGCTTTAGTCTTGTTGGTAGTCAAGGCCTGCCGGCGTCTGCAGGGTCTAACGACGAGAGAGTTCGCCTTCGTGGATTCTCTCTCCCAGTCCCCCCCTCCCGAACCAGCAGCCTGGCGATCCAGCCCCAAGGCTGCCACTGCTTCTGCCTGGGGAGTAAGAGGCTCAAAGAGCTGGGAAATCCCCACTCTATCCCCACTCAGTGCAAGGCTCTGGGAAGGGCTCTGACAGTCAGGGCCTCCAGTGTAATCAGGCGGGGGTGGGAGTCAATTGTTGTCAAGGTGACTGTTCAGTGCCTAGCATTCCGTTGGACCTCTCAACCCAGGCTTTCCACACTTTGTAGCCTGTTTTGGCCGGTAAAAAGAGGCACTAGTCTCTGCTTGCGACTAGTGTGGTATAGATCTTATTATCTGCCAAGTCCTTCTTGTTAGCGTTTATCCCTGAATATGAAGGCTCTATCAATCAGAAGTTGCCCCCGCCCCTTTAGCGAGAGGCACCAAAAAATATCACTCCTCTTGTCTTGGGTCGGTGAACTGAGAGAGATCTTATCAATTAGAACCGAGGGTGCGCAGATTTCACGGGTTAAGTTAATTTTAGTAATTGGGTCGCAGCTGTGCTCCCGAAGGTATTTCAGGCTGCCTGCGCGCGCCCCTCCCCCAACGCTTGATTGTTAGCTTGAATGGCTGGGTGAGGTGCCCCGCCCGCGGAGAGAATCTCCCAAGTAGGGAATACCGCCCTGGGGCCTCTCCCGCTCCCCGTGCGCGGGCCGCTGGGAACGTTAGCGATGCTCGGTCTGCAATGCTCGGTCTGCAATCAGACCGGGAGCGCGCCAGCGGCTGTTTGCCGCTGGCTCTGCAACCGACCCACTGCTCGCGGCGGCGGCGGCAGCGGCGGCGGTGGCGGCGGCGGCGGCGGTTTCCGAGTGCGGGATGACTTACCACCGGCGCACTTTCTCGCGGCTTGAGTGAACGTCCCTGCGGTAGCTTCCTCCACACCCTCGTCTCTCAGATTCGAGTGATAACAGTCCTTTTGCTTTCAGTTTGCTCCGAAGATAAATTTTCCTGTTTCTAGTTGATAAATTTGTTGTGATTTTGGGGAGATCTGTCGGACGCGCTGCTCACGGCGCCATTTCCGTGACGTCACTCCTTAAACCTTATTTATAATCTTTGTGAAAAACATGGTTTCAACTACCCGTTTCTCATCTAAATCCACATGTAATAATATACTGCTCAAAAAAGTTAGAGAATATTTTATAGCTTCATATTCGTTTTGAAATATCCCCTAATTCTTGTGAGCAGTATATATCTATTACATGGAAGCTGATATGCACTAGGCGTATAAAACTAAATCACATTTCTGTTCCTACAGGACCTTAATCTACCAGGGCAGTCAGAAAATAAATGAATCATTTCAGTATGACTAGTTCTATAATAGTGGCTTGAACACAATGCTGTAAGGTCTCATAGAAGGGTGAAACTTTCTTCTTTTGGTGTCTAGGAAAATTTAAGAGGGAGAATGATCTTTGACTTGGAATTCAAAAGATAATTTCCTTAGGTGTTTAAGGAAAACAAGCAACATATAACAGAATTTCAGAAAAATAATCCATTTAGATTTGTGTTTAAACAGAGGAAGAGCATTCAGTTAACTAGAACTGAGTGACCATGTGTATTATACCTTCTTTATAACCAACCCGTGTACCTAGAGACTCATACATGTGTGCTATACTGTAACAGTAAGGGGTATCTCATCCCATCTGTATTTTCTCTCCCTTCTCCCAGTTGATAGCAAAACCAGCCACCCATGATTGAATCTGAAATGCCCTCTTTTCCTGGTTCCAGTCATCGTGTCTGAGAGGTAGAGGAGATTATCCTCTTTGATTAAAAGAGTCAGAGACAGGTGTAAAAAAATGTCTTTATCTCCTTGACATTGGTTGTAGGTAGATGTGATATCTGTATGGCATGAGGTAACAATCCTGAAGATAACAAATTGTTTCTCTAAGTGTGGTAGAAAATCAGTTTAACAAGAGGCTGAGAACTTAATGACATTACCAAGTGTCTAAACTCGTCCTGGCACTCTTTCCTGCCAGATGTTTTGGTAAGTAAGATAACCACTGTACTTGATGTCAAAACTATAGTGATAGACAGATATAGTATTGATATATACTTCTCTATAAATATTTACTACATGATTTTATGGTGTTAATAACAAACGGTTTGATATCCTTCAAAGTACATATTTCAATACTGTATATGGCATTCAGAAATATTAACAAATAGGTGATATTAAAATCAGTTTATTAATAAATGTATTTCTAGATTCTAAAGAAGTAACACATGCCCATTATTATTCTTTTTTTATTAATTTTAATGCAGTGACATTGATAAATCAGGGTACATATGTTCAGAGAAAACATCTCCAGATTATTTTGACCTTTGATTATGCTGCATACCCCTCACTCAAAGTCAAATCGTCCTCCGTCACCTTCTATCCGGTTTTCTTCTGATTGGTTGATATACTAAAGGTGGCAACCAGAAAAGGTTTGATTGCTAAAGAAGACTCCCAGGACCAAAATGATATGGCTTATGGATTAAGTTTATTGGAGAGAGAGAGAGAGAGAGAGAGAGAGAGAATGATGATATAATAGTAGCATTAAACCCAGGCTATGCATCACAGCCAAAGACTGCCTCACAATAAGGATCAAGCATCGATTATTCTCCCTCTGTAAGGGGCACACCCTCAGGAACCACTGAGGTATATATGTACACAGGACACCTTGAAATCAGAAAGCCCAAAATGAAGTCTCAGCTTAGGCTTTTTAAAAAATTCTGTTCACTTGGGCATATTCTTGCTAAGTAACCAGCTCCTGTATTGGAGCCCTCTGGGAGTGCTCTGGGTTATGGGTGAGTTTCCCGTAAGCCAGGTGTAAGCCATCAATCTCTTATGTGACCAGTAAATGATACTGACAAGTTAGTATAAAATGTCCCCAATTTCTCCTTGCACCCATGGTTTCAAAACAGCACGATTAATATGTTTCATGCTTCAATCATTGGTCAGTGTTGAGCAGGTGCTCTTAAATCAGCAAAACAGCTCAGGCCAATTTCAGGCCTGCTAGAGTGAACCCTCACAAGAGGGGAGTCAGGAAAAAGTTCACAATTTGTAATTTTACTTTAAACTAATGATTTGTGCCACAGTAGGCATATCTGTAAGCAATGCTAGGTTATCTTAAGAGAAGTTGTCTTAACATTTTTCTGAAAACAAAAAGTAATTTTTGAGGAAAAATAAACATTATTTAGATAGGAAAAACTATAACAATGAAAAATACTATTTTTTACTGCTACTGCTTGGTACACTATAGCTGTCATCAAATATTTTGGTCTCAGAACCTCTTTATACCCTTAAATTCTATTGAAGACCTTCAAAGAGTTTTTTTAAGTGTGTGAGGGGAGTATATTTATTAATATTTACCCTATTAAAATTTAAAAAGAAATTTAAAAATACTTTTAAAAGAACTATATTTAACAAAACATAATAAGACATTTACTGAGGAGAGTAGTATTGTTTTACATTTTTGCAATTCTTTAAAATTCTAGCTTATTAGAAATCAGGTGGGCTCGCCTATATTCTCCATTCAATCAATTGTAATATTTTGCTCCAGTAGAAGTACATATATGAACAGAATATGGCTTCTTATAGAGAAGTATTTGGAAAAAGGAGGAATATTTTAATAACCATTTAAGATAATTTTGGATAATTTTCTTTCATAATCCACCCAAATTCCAGAAGTGATAGTGAGGCCAACAGAAAATCATAAAAGACTAAATATATTAGAATTTAACTATTAGTTAAAATAATTAAATGAGCACTTCTACTTTTTTTTAAGTGAAAGACACAGAGAAAGGGAGAGATAGGGACAGACAGGAAGAGAGAGAGATGAGAAGCATCAACTTATAGTTGCAGCACCTTAGTTGTTCATTGACTGCTTTCTCTTATGTGCCTTGACCAGGGGCTACAGGAGAGCGAGTGACCCCTTGCTCAAGCTAGTGACCTTAGTTCAGGCCAGCAACCTTGGGATTCAAACCAACGACATTTGGGCTCAAGCCAGGGACCATGCGGTCATGTGTATGATCCCATGTTCAAGCCAGTGACCCCATGCTCAAGTTGGTGAGCCCATGCTCAAGCTGGATGAGCAGCTCGTGCTCAAGCCAGTAACCTCGGGGTTTTGAACCTGGTTCCTCTGCATCCCAGGCTGATGCTCTATTCACTGCACCACCGCCTGGTCAGGCTAAATGAGCCCTTCTTAAGAGTCATAGCCGCACTAGATGTAATCATGTCCTAGGCTGTATAAGTCTGCCTGTAAAGCAAGTTTCAGAAGAAGGTAGCCTGTTAAACATGACATGCATAGCTCTGTTCTTTCCTTTCTCCTCTGAAGATAACCAAATCACAACCCCAAGATGTCTTATAGCCCTATCTGCATGGTCATAGTCATGTAGATCTGGACATGATACCTCCAGGAGCTGAATGAATCAGATTGCTGAACCTTGCATCAAAATGACCAATTGAAACAGCTCACAACCCAAAACCCCTTACGTATGATGACTGATGAACTTTGCTCTATAAAGTCCTTGTCTGTGAACCACAGAGGAGTTAGGGTTCTTTCAGCACAAGATGCCAGTTCTTCAATGTGTAACGCTAGACCATAGACACCACTTCCATTCTTTACATTCCAATGTCAGCATAATTGGCTATCCAAGGTGTCCAGTGGATGAATTTTTTGATTAATTACAAAAAATAGCAGAATATGCCACCCCTTAAGGTATCACATTGGAATTTGGATTATTCTGAACTGAAGGCAGTCAAAAACCAGCCAACTTTGCTGGGTAAAAATAGTGTCAAAAACGTTGCAATGTGGCCCTGGCCGGTTGGCTCAGCGGTAGAGTGTCGGCCTGGCGTGCGGGGGACCCGGGTTCGATTCCCGGCCAGGGCACATAGGAGAAGTGCCCATTTGCTTCTCCACCCCCCCTCCTTTCTCTCTGTCTCTCTCTTCCCCTCCCGCAGCCAAGGCTCCATTGGAGCAAAGATGGCCTGGGCGCTGGAGATGGCTCCTTGGCCTCTGCCCCAGGCGCTAGAGTGGCTCTGGTCGCGGCAGAGCGATACCCTGGAGGGGCAGAGCGTCGCCCCCTGGTAGGCATGCTGGGTGGATCCCGGTCGGGCACATGCGGGAGTCTGTCTGACTGTCTCTCCCCGTTTCCAGCTTCGGAAAAATACAAAAAAAAACAAACAAAAAAACACAAAAAACGTTGCAATGTGTAATCTAAAACTGTGTCAATAAACTTCTTGTATTCTGTTACATTAAAAGCCATTGATAATGAATCTTAGGCATGTTTAATTTTGTAACATCAAGCATTGGTAATTGGAGCATTTTGGTTCACTGATATTGTTATGTAATATAAAATTGTATTCATAAATATCACTACTATTTTCATCAGAAAAGTCTGGGTGTATTGAGAAGCTGTTAAGCTCATGGAATCACAAGTTCTCCCAAATTCTAATTTTTGCATGAAATCTCAAAATATTTTATTGGCAACAAATAGTTATTTTCCTTGAAGTAGCAGGTTGACTTTAGTCATTTTGAGACAATGTCTCTCAAACACCCAATTCTGAATAATTATTACTGTCTTTCAGTAGTTTTTTTCAAGTCAAAATAATGTTCCATGAAAAAAATTCTACTTCAGTTCAAAACTCAACTACACAAATAATTTTTCTTGAGACAACCATTTACTTCAGTATACAACAGAAATGCTTTTATTGTACTGCCCATTTCAGCACACAAAACGTTAAAAGATGTATAACTAAGGTTTTGAAAAATTAACAATTTTCCTTCCCCAGGATCTTCTGAAGTAAAACTGGCATTAAAAAAAAACAAAAACAAAAACAAAAACAAAAAAAAAAAAAAACAAAAAAAATAATCAATAAAAAAAAACCCAGTGTGCATACATTTTGGTTTTACTCTCTTGATTTGTCCTACAGTGCTAGCTATCTCTGTCTTCTATTGTTACTTTTATAACTTCAGTACAAATACTAACACTGTGAAATTTCTTTGTATTATGAATTTTTTAAAATAAACCACCTGAGAGGGTCTCTTGATGCCTAGGATTCAGTGGATTATTATTTTGAGGACCATAGACTCAAAGGGAATTGTCTGAACATAGACTGAAAATACAGATTCAAATTCTGGGTCTACAATTTTCTAGCTACAATCTTGAGTCAATGAATGAGCCATTCTTAGGAATCCCCCCTGCCAAGTTAAGATAATATCGATTACATGTGTAAAGACAAAATGAGATAATGTAAAGTAATAAATGTTAGGAAAACATACTTTATCACCACCAACACGACCATTGGTCTTTCATGAACACATTAAGCAGATAATAGCATCCCTTTGACAAGAAAACAATTCTGAAATGTTCTAAATTAAAATTACAGTGGCTGGAGAGAGAAAGAAACCGAACAGTCAGCTGTGGACCAGCTGTGGCTAAAGACTGCACGTTCCTGTATATCTGTTGGAATTTAGGGTTAATTTCCAGGTGGCTATTTCTGTGATTAACCCAAAGAGAGAATAGCCAGGTGTCAGCACCTCAGGAGCCTCTACTTGTTTACACATGAACTTCCCAATCTGCTGCCCACAGCTTATCCAGAGGGGAAGGGACATCTTCCTTGTGAACTCTGTGGCCCCTATCCCATAACTGGCCCTCCCCTTTGTCAAAAGCTAAAGTAAATCATTTCACAAAGGCTCACATCTTTCTCCCTGCTACTTGATGTATATAAAACACTTGCAAAACTCTGGGACGATGGGCACGTTGTCTTTCCTACCTCATCTTGCTGCTGGGTGCTTAGACTCTGTGTCTCAAGATCAGTCTTTTTATAAACCCTTTCTTTTTAAAAAGACTTTCAGCTATGGAAGTTAGAAAATATTTTAACACCTCACCTTTAACGTTTCAGTATGCAGTGCTGTGCGCTGGCAAAACAATGTTACATAAGATTTTTATGTACATGTTTTTCCTTTAAGTAATCAAGTTTGAAAGGATCATGCAATTCCATTTAGGTCAACTCTACTGAATGCATTAGTAACTCCAACTCCTTCGCATCCAGTAACACTTGCATTATCAGGAAGGTACAGACAGTCCATTACCAGATAGAAAACATTACTGTCAAAACACCACTATAAACATAACACTTAATAATGCCACACACCAAACTGTAAGCCTTGGAAAAAACCATGGAGTCCCCCTGAGTGGTTTTCCTTTCTTCTTTTGTCTCATCAGGATACCCCGGCCTGTTAGCCTGTCTACCTTCCACCAGGAGACTGAGTCTTAATCAGCTCACTTTGTTTGGTTTTCTCCCTGATGCAGAAGCTATCATGTTCTCAGGGTCCTTTCTCCCCAAAAAAGCCTACTAGACCCAGGTTTCTTAAACTTTAGATGCATAAGAATCATTTGAGGGTGGACAGGCTGGATGAAAAAGGTCAAGGGACTGAGAAGTACAATAGGTAGTAACCCAACAGTCACGAGGATGTAAAGAACAACATAGGGAATAGAGACAATAAATTGTAGTAACTATGTACAGTGCCAGAAGGGTAGTGGACTTAGCAGGGGATCACTTTGTAAAGCATATGGTTGTCTAACCACAATGTGGTACACAGGAAACTAATATAATATTGAACATCAACTGTAATTAGAAATGTTTAATTAATAAAAAGAATCACCTGGAGACATTATTAAAACAATTACTCCTAAGAGTCCTACCCTCAGAGATTCTGACTCCTCAGGTGGGACTCATGAATCTGTAGGAGAACAGAATTTGTCACCCCAAAATATGCCTTTTTGGCATAGGCTTATTTTAGGATGCTTATCTTTACAAAACAGACAATGCAGGAATTTTACCTTTTAGCCTTCCCCACTTCTTACTGCTTAAAAGATGCCCATCAGTAGATGATAAGTGGATTTAAAAGCTGGGGTACATTTGCATGATTGAATACTAATTGGCTGTTAAAAAGAAGAAAACCTAACTTTTTTGCAACAGCATGTTTGGACCTGGAGATTATTATGCTAAGTGAGATAAACGAGTCAGAAAAAGACAAAAACCATATGATTGCACTCGTATGGGGAATCTACTGAACAAAATAAACCAACGAACAAAATAGAAACAGACTCACAGAGACAGAGAGCAGACTGCCAACTGTCAGAGGAGAAGAGGGGTAGGGGCTGGGTGAAAAAGGTGGAGAAATTAAGCAAAGAGAAAAAAAAACTTCATAGACACAGAGAACAGTATGGTGATTATAGGAGAGAAAGGGAGTGAAGGTGGTAGAGGAGGATAAAGGGGGTATAGATGGTGATGGAAGGAGTCTTGACTTGGGGTGGTGAGCATACAGTGTATTATACAGATGATGTATTATAGAATTGTACACCTGGAACTGATGGAATTTTATAAACCAATGTCATCTCAATAAATTCAATTAAAATAATAAAAAGAAAAAGAATTGAGATAAAAGACCTATAGCAGGAAAAGAGCTATTATCATATGGAGGTCAAGTCCTCATGTCCCTTTGTTTCTTCATGGCAAGGCAAACATTTGTTTACAAAACATTTGTTTATCTACATGCTTAGTATATCTTATTTCATTGATTTCTCACATCAACTCTGTGATGCATCTATTATTCCCTTCTCCACATCACATATGATGCATTTGAGGCTCAGGAAAGTAGCCCAAATTACATAGATGTTGAGTAAAAGAATCATAACCAAATCCTGGTATGTTACTTCCAGAATCTACATGCTTAATTAACTACTGCACGTGTTGCTTCACAATTTCTTTCCATAAATTTTGCACTAATAATATCAAAAAAGGTCAAAGATATATTTTTTCTTATTTTCCACACTAAAAAAAAAAATCTACATTAAAATTGGGTTTATGCACAAAAAGTGGTAGTTTCTTGTGAGTTTTATATATGTTTTATCCTATGCTATTAGTGTGATGAAAGAAGCAAAGCTATAAGGATCTGCTTCTGTGACTGTAATAGTTTAATTAAAGGCAAAGTCGTTTAAATTCTTTTCCCTTTTCTATGAAATTGGGGTAAATTGGTCACTGAACTTCTCAGGGGTATTGACATTAATGAGTGACTGGTTGTAATAGGATTTGAAAGTTTAGAGGAAAAGCATTATCAAAGGATGAATCATATGTTGGTATGGCTAGGAATTTCCATTCTCAGGCAAATTTAAAACCCTTTAGTAAAATGAATAAGCCCCGATAAATAGAATGCAGAATAGGAAAGTGTTATGTTTGGACATGGGCATAAATGTATAGGCTTAGAATTGGAAGCTGTCACCACTGTCTTGGGAAGTGCATAATTGCATTTGAGAAGATTTTAAAGATTAAGAAAAAGTTTATTTCTCTTCTACTTCTACCTTTTGGGAAAAATTTAGATTATTGACATGACAGTTATAAAATATATCATGGTGTCTGATGGGGCCATTAATTCAATATTTTCTATATTTGCATTAATAGAGAAAACTCTTATTATATTTCTACTTAGGCTTATAGATTTGCTATGACAGAAGTTTATTTAGAAAAGGGTCATTCAGTCTACGGCCATACCACCCTGAATGCACCCGATCTCGTCTGATCTCAGAAGCTAAGCAGGGTCTGGCCTGGTTAGTACTTGGATGGGAGAAAAGGGTCATATATATCATTTATCTCTTTCTCTCCAATTAAATGTATAATTTTTTAAAATTTTTATTTATTTATTTATTTATTTTTTACAGAGACAGAGTGAGTCAGAGAGAGGGATAGACAGGGACAGACAGACAGGAACGGAGAGAGATGAGAAACATCAATCATTAGTTTTTCATTGTGCATTGCAACACCTTAGTTGTTCATTGATTGCTTTCTCATATGTGCCTTGACCGCGGGCCTTCAGCAGACCGAGTAACCCCTTGCTGGAGCCAGCGACCTTGGGTTCAAGCTGGTGGGCTTTTCCTCAAACCAGATGAGCCCACACTCAAGCTGGCGACCTTGGGTCTCGAACCCAGGTCCTCTGCATCCCAGTCCGATGCTCTATCTACTGCGCCACTGCCTGGTCAGTAATTTTTTAGGCCAGCTTAGTCACTTGAACATTTTGATCATATACCAGGAATCTGATTATTGCTTTGTAGTAGTCATAAAATACACATGAGTCCCTGTCTAGAATCTTTTGAGCACTTTTTAGATCACCCTTTTAATTATTTTGTTCTCTGTGTCTCCCTATTCTCCTTAGAATTCAAATATAAAATGTGTTATCAGTTCAAATGCGTTTTGAAAAACAAATAAAAAATAAAAGCTTAGCTGCCTAGAGTTTTCAGTTCACCAATGTGCTTGTAACAGACAGGATAATGAACCCCAAAGATTTCTATCTCCTAATTCCTAGAACCTGTAAATATATTTGGTTACAAAGCACAGGAGAATTAAGGTTGCTGGCAGAAGTCAGGTCACTAATCAGGTGACCTTGACATGGGAACTTTGGACCAGTGGACCCAGGCCCAAAGTGATCACAAGGGTCCTTATAAGAGGAAAGGGAGGGGCAGGAAAAGACGAAAGTCAGAGAAGGAGACGTGACAGAATAAGAGGTCAGAGTGGAAGTGATCTAATTGTTGACCTTGAAGATGGAAGAGCGCCGTGAGCCAAGGAATGCAGGCAGCCTCTAGCTGAAAAAATCATGAAAACAAACTGTCCCCTGGAGCTTCCAGAAAACAGTTCAATCTGGCCAACTTCATGATATTAGCCCAATAAGATCAGTTTGGAACTCTGACCTTCAAAACTATGAGGTAATAAATTGGTGCTGTTGTCATTCGTGAAGTTTGTGATCACTTGTCACAGTAGCAAGAGGAAACAATACAAGCATTGAAAATTTTTCATGGGTTTATAGAATTATGGAAAATTATAGATTTATTTAAATTTTGGCATTTTCTCAATTGCTCCAAAGAATAATCATTGGTTTGATGAGAATAAGGTAGCATAATGTTTTAAAATAATTTAGTTTATTCTTATTTATTTTTTATTGAATTTATTGGGGTACAAGTTTCAAGTGTACAACTCAGTAAGACACCATCTGTACACTATTGCACGCCCATCTCCCCAAGCAAATTCTCTTTCCATCCCAATTCTGCCCCCCCACTTTCCTCACCTCTGGTTATCACCACACTGTTGTCTGTCTATGAGTGTTTTATATGTATAATATATATAGTAATATGAATATATGTTTTTTCCCTCAGTCCCTTCAACTTTATTTCATCCAGTCTGCCAATCCTCCTCCTTTCTGACATTATTTTTAATTGTGCTAAAATATAAATAAAATTTACCATTTTGAAGTGTATAGTTCGGTGGTTTTAAGTATACTTATATTGTGCAACCATCACAACGATCCATCACCGTAACTTTCTCATCTTACACAACTGAGACTCTGTACTATTTAAATATATGTTACAAAGTTTTGATAATAAGTAGGAATATAAATAAATAGTGGTTAAATAAACAGTAGTTGAAAACCACTGCTTTAAACAACTCTCTGTTCCTCCTTCCATCCTCCCCCAAATCCTGGAAATAACCATTCTACTTTCCGTCTCTATGCAATTTATATAACTGGAATTACATATACAGTATTTGTCCTTTTGTGACTGTTTTATTTCACTTAGAATGTCTTCAAGGTTCTCCCATGGTGTAACGTATGTCAGAATCCCCTTCCAATTTTTAAGGGAGAAAAGTATTCACTTGTATGTATATACTACATTTTGTTTATCCAATTATTTGTTGAATGCTTGGCTTGCTTCCACTTTTTAGCTATTATCAATAATCCTGCCATTAATGTGAGTGTATAGATATCTGTTCAAGTCCCTGCTTTTATATTTTTGGTATATACTCAAAAGTGAAATTTGTGGTTTATATGATAATTCTATTTTGAGGAACCTATATTTAAGGAACCGCCACATGATTCCATAGTGGCTGCATCATTTTACAAACCCACCAGCAATTCATGAGCGTTCAATGTCTCCAAGTTCTCATCAATACTTGTAAAATAGTATTTCTTTTTGGTTTTGATTTGTATTTCCATGATGACTAATAATTTTGAGCATCTTTTTCATGTTCTTTTTATTAATTTGAAACTCTTCTTTGGATAAATTTCTAATCTATCCCTTTGCTCATTTGTATCAGGTTGCTTGGTATTTGCTGTTAAGCTGTGAGAGTTCTTTATATATTCTGGATATTAACTGCTTATTAAATATATGATTTGCAAATATTTTATCCTACTTTGAGGGTTGCCTTTTCACTCTGTTGATAATATTCTTTGATATACAAAAGTGGGGAGGGAGCATAAAGGAACTCTTTGTACTTTTCATTTAATTTTTCTACAAACCTAAAAGCTATATTAATCAAAACAATAAGGTATTGGCATAAAAACAGACACACAGATCAATGGAACTGAAAAGAGAGCCCAGCCACAAACCCATACATATTTGGTCAATTAATTTATGGCAAAGAGGCCAAGAATATACAATGGGGAAAGTACAGTCTCTTCAAAAAATTGTGTTGGGAAAACTGGACAGCCACGTGCAAAGTAATGAAACTGGACCACTATCTTACACTGTACACAGAAACTAATGCAAAGTGGATATATGACTTGAATGTACAAACCAAAACCATAAAAGTGAAATGAGTTAGACAGAGAAAAAGAGATACCTTTGTGGTCTCACTTACATATGGAATCCAAAATAAAATTAATTCATTGAAACAGAGAACCTGTAGGTGGTTGTGAGAAGCAGGGGTTTGGGAGTGAATGGAATGGGTAAAGGTGGTCAAAAGGTACAAAATTCCAATTATGAGTAGGTTTGGGGGATGTAATGTACAACAAGGTGACTGTAGTATATATTTGATCTTGCTAAGAGAATAGATTTTAAAAGTTCTCATTACAAAAAAAAAATTGTAACTATGAGGGGATGGATGTGTTAACTAACCTTGTTGTGGTGATCATTTCTAACTATATACACATAGCAAAGCATTCTGTTGTATACCTTGACCTTATAGAATGTTATATGTCACTTTTATATCAATAAAGCTGGAAAAAATAAAAGAAACAGAAATAAAAATATAATTTAGACTAAATATAATTTTGATACTCCAGGTCTTTAACAAAAACTTTATTTTCATAGATGTTCTTTCTGCTCCCTGCATACATATAATTCTGCTAGACAAAGATATGTTTAAAATTCCAGGAAAGTCAATATATGCCTTATCTAAAGGTTAGTAAAATGAAATGCAATAAAATTATTTTCTTACAGGAACTAATTTTTCTTAATGTTAAGACTACATTGCGAGGCACTTTCTAGAAATTTGGAGCATAAGTACTCTCTCTCCTTCTATTTCTCCTTTCCTTACTTACTTTTTCATCTCTCCTCTCCTTCTTCCTTTCCTTCCTTCCATCTTTCCTTCTCTTTCCTTCCTTTCTTCCAAGTTTAAACAAAAAATAGTGGACTTCACTCTTCTCTAAGTCCAGGCTCTAAGTATCATCAATTTGGAGGCAAAACCTCTTTTATTCTAATAAATCACATTATGTAATATCTTAATATTGTTTTCTAGTTGCATTTTAAAATGGGGATGGTAATAAAGTAAAGATCAAAACTATATTACATGACTAAAATCTAAGTCGAATGTTAACAGACTAAACTAGAAACCTAAGAGAAGATCACCATGGCCACATCAAAAAAAGAAAACACTAAAAGTAACAGCTGAGCACACATGACAAACAAACAATCAAAAACTCATAGACAACAGTATGGTGATTGCCATAGGGAAAGAGGGATGGGGGGAGGTAATAAAGGGTAAAGTGGGTCAAATACGTGGCGACCAAAGAAAATTTGACTTTGGGTGGTAAACATACAATGCAGTACACAGATTTAGTATCATGGAATTGTACACTTGAAAACTATATAATTTAATTAACCAATTACACCCTAATAAAATTAATTTAAAAAGCAACTCTAAAAAATAAAAGGAAAACTAAATGAATATTTCTTTATAATGTTAGCTCAGAACATTAGAACATTAGCAGTAACATTACGTGACAAAGAGAAGTTATCACACTGCAATTTATCTAAGAATAATTGGGTATAGGTCAGCATTAATCCTTTCATTAATGATGGCGATATTGGAAAATTCCTTGTTGTGTGGAGACAGTGGGATAATCCTAGCTACAAGACAGTTGCTGATAGAATACTTGTATTCGATATATTTTAACTCTCTAATTAAAGACCTGCATTTGTATATAGTATAGGCAAATAATACATTCTAAGAGTACTCATACAACAGGAATGCAAAATGATGAAGCACCTTCTTATTAAGTTGTGGGTCAGAAATTGATGTAGTAGCTCTCATTAGCTTGTGTTCAGTATTAATATGTTGACTTTTTTGTAATTGATTTGTTTTAAGGTTAACTATTCCATACACAGCAGGTATTCAATAAATAACGTTGAGTGACAGATGGTTAAATGTTAGAATGTGCTTCATCCTTAGAGGCAAACAGACACTTGGTGATTGATTATGGTCAAACACTCTTTAAAATATATTTTGTGCATGTTTCAAAATAATTACTTGATAAGTTTAATTCTAAATTTGAAATGGCTTATAACTATCAGTAATTAGTATGATTTCATTTTTATCATGGGAATGTCAAATCCACGCTGGTTAAAATGTGTTAGTGCTATACTATTTGCTGTTTAAAATTCCATTTTTAGAACTTGCAAAAATATAGAAGATCATTTTTTTCCCTGCTATTGCTGCAGTAAATTCCAGGAGAGTAACCCTAAAAGATTGCTGCTTAATTAATTATGAATGTGAAAATAAGCAAATTCTCCATTCGTTTCCTTTAACTCACAAAGCAGAGGTAAGTTGTATGAAGACCGACTTTCTCAGAAGGTAAGTTAGTGTTTGATAACTCTAACCATGATTTTTCCCAACATCGCAATAACTCTTCTAGGACCCTACTTTTTAAAGCACTAGGAACTTGTTAACTCCATATTGAGAAGATAATTCATGAGCATGTAAATGTCCTCATTTAAATGTTTCACTTCATTTCTTTGAGTATATAAAATCAGAGAAATTAGGTTCTTTGGAAATAATTCCACTGCAGAACCCAAAGTATGGCTATCCAGATAAACAAATACATTGGACAAAAATGGATAAAATAGGTGACTTGAAACACTCTTTAACACATATTAGTTTTTGATAACATTCAACAGCATCTTTTACTCAGATATTTTCACAATTTATAACTAAGTGCTTGGACGTAAAAACTGCATTGCAATAACATTTTACTTTATTCCACTATTTTCATAATATGTTGTTTGAATAAAAAACATCTCCAAACTAAATGGTCAGGTCAGATCAGCTCTCAAACTGATAGTAGAATAATAGAAAATAAGGTAAATAGTCAAAGGCTATACATGTGATGTGGAAAACAGTATGCAATATGTCAGTCATGCTTATAGAGTGGTGTTTTAAATATCACTGAGTGAATATTTGTTAAGATAATATGTGACAAATTCTCAGACATTCCTTTGTTGCTCCCAGGGTCTATAATCTTCATAGAACATCATGGTGGTTAACTCCTTCCCTGACATGCAAGAAATTTCTGGTGGACCGGCACTGGTCTGCAAACCAGAGATTAAAAAACATTGCCATAAACCCCGTGGTTGGCAAACTACTGCTCGTGAGCCACATGCGGCTCTTTGGCTCTTTGAGTGTGGCTCTCCACAAAACACCACATGCGGGCGCTACCTCGATAAGAAATGTACCTCCCTATATAGTTTAAGTTTAAAAAATTTGGCTCTCAAAAGAAATTTCAATCGTTGTACTGTTGATATTTGGCTCTGTTGACTAATGAATTTGCCAACCACTGCTAAACTAATGACACATGATATTGCAAAGACAACTGACTAAAACTTTCCCTGAAATTCCCTTTCATTACACCAAGGATGCTTCTGATTATGAACTGGCTTGAAGTAAAAAATTCAAAATGCTCTACAAAATAGCGCTAAAAGACATTCTTAGATTAATGACTGCTTTCTTCCTTTCTCACATTTAATAAATTAAGAAGTTCTAAAAAGCTAAATGACTAATGATATTACCAATGTCCCTCAGGTTTTTAAGGACAGATCTGGGTAGAAACTTAAGGATTGTGACAAGCAGTTGTTTAAATTAGTTTTCATTATTGTACTAAAAATCCTGTTTCTAAATTCATAATTAAAGGGAATTGTTTCCACAATATGTAATAAGAAACTGGTGTGTGTGTCTAATTACTAAAAAAACCCAACTGGATCCTGACTAGGCAGTGGTAGCATAGTGGACAGAAAGTCGGACTGGGTCGTGGAGACCCCAGGATCAAAACCCTGAGGTTGCCAGCTTGAGTGCAGGCTCATCTGGTTTGAACAAAGCTCACCAGCTTGAGTCCAAGGTCACTGGCTTGAGCAAGGCGTCACTCAGTCTGCTGTAGCTCCCCGGTCAAGGCACATATGAGAAAGCAATCAGTGAACAACTAAGATGCCACAGTGAAGAACTGATGCTTCACACATGTCTCCCTTCCTGTCTGTCTGTCCCTATCTGTCCCACTCTCTGTCTGTCACAAAAAAAAAGAAAACAAACAAACAAACAAAAAAACTTGAGTCAATTTCCTCCATTTTTAAATCAACCTCATGTTAACCAGTACAACAATATTTAAATAAACAGCTTATTTCTTCTCAAAGGATTTTTTTTTGTATTTTTTCTGAAGTTGGAAACGAGGAGGTAGTCAGACAGACTTCCGCATGCACCCGACCGGGATCCACCCAGCATGCCCACCAGGAGGCGATGCTCTGCCCATCCGGGGTGTTGCTCTGTTGCAACCATAGCCATTCTAGCATCTGATGCAGAGGCCACAGAGCCATCCCCAGCGCCCGGGCCAACTTTGCTCCAATGGAGCCTTGGCTGTGGGAGGGGAAGAGAGAGACAGAGAGGAAGGAGAGGGGGAGGGGTGGAGAAGCAGATGGGCGCTTCTGTGTGCCCTGGCCGGGAATCGAACCCGGGACTCCTGCACACCAGGCCGACGCTCTACCACTGAGCCAAATGGCCAGGGCCTTCTCAAAGGATTTTTAAAATAAGTTGCGGCACATGAAAAGCTATATTAACAGGTAATGCTATTTTGTAGAATTCTGTTTATCGAAAGAATTTAGCTGGAATGTATTGTACATACCATTTACTACATATTACTGATAAATATATTATGCTTCTAAAAATATTTTCAGTAAGAACTTAGAAACTCTCATGCCAGTTTGGCTTTTCTGTATACTACCAAAACTCTATGTTGTCTCAATAGACACATCAATGGGAATCTTATAGGAAATATTATAAGAGGAGGCATGAGTCTTTTCCTGATGGCATTTTTTTTTTTTTTGTATTTTTCTGAAGCTGGAAATGGGGAGAGACAGACAGACAGACTCCTGCATGCACCTGACCGGGATCCACCCTGCACGCCCACCAGGGGCAATGCTCTGTCCACCAGGGGGCAATGCTCTGCCCCTCCGGGGCATCGCTCTGCCGTGACCAGAGCCACTCTAGCGCCTGGGGCAGAGGCCAAGGAGCCATCCCCAGCGCCCGGGCCATCTTTGCTCCGATGGAGCCTTGGCTGCGGGAGGGGAAGAGAGAGACAGAGAGGAAGGGGGGGGGTGGAGAAGCAAATGGGCGCTTCTCCTATGTGCCCTGGCTGGGAATCGAACCCGGGTCCTCCACACGCCAGGCCGACACTCTACCGCTGAGCCAACCGGCCAGGGCCCCTGATGGCATCTTTAAAAGTAAAAGGTATAGCTGTAAACACTCTATCTCACCATTCTCAAATAATGGGGAATCTTCCATGGATTCATCAGTTTTTTTAAAATTTTATTTTATATATGCACTGCCTCTTGTAATATTGGAGAAAGCTCTCAGTGCTATTGTTCAAAAAGATGATGGATCAGTTTGTTTTCTTTTCTAATAAGCCTTAGGGAGTCTCTGGCTAACATAAGCAAAATTTGAGAGTATGGGAAGGGAAACAGGATCAATGAATAAAAGCATTTGACTTATAAGGTACAGGACAGAAGACCCAGTTCCAAGGAGGGTGGTGAGAAGGCAGTGGGGGAACAGGGCCCAGGAAGCTGCCCCACATAGTACAGTTTCTAAACTCATCATATGTTTACAGGCTGGTAACTTCAGATTTTAAGAACATGAGTAAATTGAAATGAATAAAGGAAGCAATGGTATGTATCCTTAATTAAAAATCACGATGGTCATTGTTTATCCACTATTTATCATGGCATCATCAACTCCCTATTGATATTTAATGATTTGCTGCAATATATCTATCACCTATTGTGTTTCTTTGACCTCAAATGGATGTAGTCCTAAAATTTATTGCATGTCACTGATTGAAGAAAAATAGCACACGTGTTGACCTCTTTGCAAGGCAGGACACGTATGTACTGCAACAATACTTATGGATTGCCTATGATTTTGTGAGTTACATCAAAATATTTCTTTTGAAAATAACATATTTAGCATTACATTAACAGTCATATTTTAAAAAGGGTGATGTCCAAATAATTTTCAGAAAAGGGCATTCTTGTGTCATTAGGAAAGTGCTCTTTTTAAGAATCAAACCATTATAGTTAGCAACTGTCACTAAGAAGGTAACCATCTGTCATTTATGGTTAAAAGGAACATTCATTGACATTGCTTAAATGAACTCTGTTAGCTTTTTTCACTCTTGTTTAGTCATTATGTCTACAATGGGTTATTTGCATAAAATCCCACTGGCAAATTCTAACATAGAATTTTAAAATTAGGTTTCATTTCAAACACTATTTGCATATCTTTTAATGAAAAATAAAGGAACAAGAACTACAAAATGTTTGTTTTTTCTTATCAGAAATTGCGTAGCTTATGACCATAATTATTAGTAGGTGACAAGTCAAGAAGTTTTACGATTTGAAACTTCTAAAACCCATAGCCAAATCTGAGAAAAATCTGGTTGTATTATTTTACTGTATAGTGCCAGCAAGAAAAGTTCTATTTTAGGAATAATATTAGCAAGGAGAGAAAACGGGGAGAATATTATGTGGTTGATTATAAATACAGTCTTAATTTTAATACAGGGTGGGACAAAGGCAGGTTTATAGTTATATGTGAAACAGTTTATAATTGTACTATTATTTATTATTGTATTATTTTCTACACAAATAACTGTAAACCTACTTTTGTCCTGCCCTGTGTAGAAAACATAATTTTAAGATAACTATAAAACATTCCATTGTTTCAATTTAATTATAGGATCTAAAATGGTTCATGTCTTTGCCTTTAGTACTTCTGTCTTTTATCATTTGGAAGCCATTTGCCCTTTATTCTTGTCATCTTTTTCCAATTTTATACACTTAAGATAAATTTTAGACATGTAATAAATTGCCCATTAAATAACTGACCTTATCCAAATGATAGGCAGGAAGGAAAAAACTGCTCAGTTCTAAAGGTCCATTTACTTACAGGGTAGGTTACTATATTTTCTGTGTATGAATTACTTCATCCACTTCATCCAAAGTAGAGAGCCCGGACGAAAGGAGCAGGATGAAAGCTAGGTTTTTAAAATGCCACTTGAAAAATCTCTTCTATGACTTGGATTCCATTTGTTATAGAAGTGGTTTTAAAATATATAACTTCGATTTTACAAAGAGCTTGGAAGAAGGCAAACCAACAGATCCAGTAAGCATATATCCTTGGATACATGTGGAACATACTGGAAAAGCTTTCCATTATTTATTAACTGTGAGATTTGAGGCAAGACAGTTCATCTTTCTGAACCGTAGTGTTCTGAGCTAAAAAGGGTGTTAAAAATAACTACTCAATGGTGTTACTCTGAGGATAATCTCTATAAAGTACTAAGAGTAGCTAGCACGGTTGGCATTACATAATTGGTAGCTAATAATGTTTTTATTATTATAATCACTAGTGATACAAATATTGGTGATGTTTATAAATTAGTTACCTAATGAATAATATTGTAGATAGCCAAGAGTTCCTAAATAGCTTTGTTTTCTGTTATGAAGCTTATCGTTTTATGAATTACAAGAAATTTTGTTTGTCCTCATGCTTTATGATTGATTTTAAATTTGCATAATCATTTCTGTTAATCCATTGTCAAGTATTTAGGGATGACTCATTATGCTTCTAACACTGCCTTCCTTGGGCATAGGGCACATAACTAAACAAACTAACAATCACCGGCAAGTCTTTTCCTGTTAAGTACATCAACATGATAAATATCTCCTCCCAAAATATTAAAGTGAGAAAAAACACCCCAGCTAGATTGTAAGTGGCCTCTCAGCATTCACTAGCACTCCTCTTATGATCACTACTTTTCAGATACAAACAAGATTATATGATGTTGTCACCTATCTACTTACATTCTTCAGTGCACCTCAGATTTTAAGAACAATAGCAAAACTTTGGAGGCCAAGACTCCACTTTTCTTCTCTTGACAGAACACCGGTCACAATGTCTTCCCACTCCGGAAAAATCAGCACGTTTCTTTCTGCCACAAGGATTTGCACAGGCTGTTCCTTCTAACTCAAATACTCTTCAGTTTCTCTTCACCTAGCTCTTCAGTTTCTCTTCACCTAGCACAGTCGTATTCATCTTCTGGTATTAGCTGAGACATTATTTTCCCGGTGAAGTCAGCACAGTTGATCTACCATATTGAATTCTAGAAACTTTCCCTGCCATAGCATCATGTTCCCTTCTTCGGGGGGGGGGAGCCATAACAATTAGATTTCCATTAAATAAGAATATATGTGTGTCTGGGTTTGTATAAATTATTTTTTTTCCAGATATTTCTAGATAGGAGCTCTATATGTGAGACAGTATATCAAGATGATTTTGGATTATTCTGTACAATTAGCATCTCTCCTGTTTTTAAAGGCAAAATCTATCATTAATAATACCTCTATTAGGCCTGACCTGTGGTGGCGCAGTGGATCAAGTGTCGACCTGGAATTCTGAGGTCGCTGGTTCAATATCCTGGGCTTGCCTGGTCAAGGCACATACGGGAGTTGATGCTTTCTGCTCCTCCCTCCTTCTCTCTCTCTCTCTCTCTCTCTTTCTCTCTCTCTCTTTCTCTCTCTCTGTCTCTCTTCTCTAAAATGAATAAATAAAAAATAATAAAAAGAATGCCTCTGTTACCATACAACACAGCAATTCTATTCCCGGGTATTTACCTAAGGACAATGAAAGCATATGTCCACACAAAGATGCATATGATAATATTCACAGCAGCTCTATTCATAATGGTTCCAAACTGTCCATAAACTGGTGATTAGAAACAAAAAGTGGCATAACCATGCTATACGATACTATTCAGCAATAAACATGAATGAAACATTATGCTAAGTAAAAAAATCCAAACATGAGACTACATAGCATAAGATTCCATTTATATAAAATGTCTAGAAAAGACATATTTACAGAAACAGAAAGTAGATTAGTGGTTGCCTGGCGCTAGGGGTGATAATGAGGATTAACTGTAGATGGCCATGAGAGATCTTATTGGAGGGATTAGAATGTTCTAAAACAAATTCATGGTGATGGTTACATCATTTTGTAAACTTACTCAAAATCCTTGAAAAATCATTAAAAATGAAAAGTTAAAGATGGGGTAGAATAATGGGAGCAATGCAATACACACAAAGCATTTTGTGCAACAGTAGGCACGGAGTTAAAATGTCAGAAAACCTTGGCTAATGGTGTTTTTTATAAACAATTCCACTGTTCATATGTACATATTAGTCTTGCTACTAAATGTCAAAGTCTGATGAAAACAAATGTTACCTCTACAAAGCTGATTCTCTTTCCATTTAATTCATCACAAATATTTTTCTTACCTGCCAGAGCTGCAGGAGATAGAAAAAATGATTAGCCATTATGATTGTCTTGAAGGCAAGAAGGCAGACATGTATTCATTTAACCATAATACAAATCGGTATATGATTGGGATCAGGAACATGGTTATGCTTTTTATTTTTTATAATTCTTCAATGCACCAGCTAAGACTAAATTGGAGCAACACTGCATTTGAATTAAGCCCTCTAATACATATGCACGCACATATGTACATACATTCATTCATTCATACATACACAATTAGCCATATGCACAACAGTCTCAACACTTCCTCTCATAATTATAGGTGATATTAATGTAGATAATTTTTATTATGCAATTAATGTAGATAATTCTTTAATTACCTTGTCTCTCAGTTTCTAGACCTCCTTTCTTTCTGCGAAGTTCTCCTCAGCAAATTATTCCATAATCATACACTTAGTCATTACCAATATATGCTTGCTTATCCTAAATGAGATGAGGTTCAAGCATTTCATCCTGTGAATATTACTCCCTTTAGTACCCTTACATCAATTAATTATTTGACCTAATATGGACCAACAATCTATTAATGTGACCAGGTTTTTGTTACTCCACTAAATCCACTATAATATCCTCACTTTCTACCTTATTCATATTAAACTCCATAATATAGCATTATAATTCCCTTACCTGCATCCTCAATATAATCTTCTGACTTTTTTATTTTTCAATTTCACTTGCCTGAAATCTTGAGTTGTAACAGTTTGAGATAGGACCTAAACTATGATAATGTTAGTCCAGGCTGGAAACGAAGTAGAACTAGTCACTAAAATAAGGAGAGGAATTATGATAACAAAGTACAAGAAAAACATGTGGCTCAGCTGCTAAAATGATTGAGAAATAGAATAGGAGAAGTGTCAGAAAAATCAAACATGTGGAACAGACCCAAATTCCTAAACTATTTTCTTAATTAAGTGAGAGCTGGAAATGCAGAGAGATAGACTCTCACATATGCCCTGACCAGGATCCATCTGGCAAGCCCCCTATGGGGCAATGATCTGCCCATCTGGGGCATTGCTCGGTTGCTCAGCAACCAAGCTATTTTTAGTACCTGTTGCTGAGGCCACTGGAGCCATGTTCAGTGCCTGGAGCCATGTTGCTTCAACCAACTGAGCCAGGACTGTGGGAAAGGGAGGGAGAGAGAGAGAGAGAGAGAGAGAGAGAGAGAGAGAGAGAGAGAGAGAGAGAAAGAGAGAGAGAGAGAAGGGGGGAGGGATAGAGAAGTAGATGGTCTCTTCTCCTGTGTGCCCTGACCAGGAATCAAACCTGAAATTTCCATATGCTGCTGACACTTTACCACTGGACCAACGGGCCAGAGCCCTAAACTATTTTTGAATTTTGCATCTTGGTCAGTCTAAAAACCTTAATAGTTTAGTATTTTCACAAATAAAAGCCAACTAAAAACTAAATTTGCTCTTTTTTCTTTTAATAGAAACAACTTAAAAGATATTGATCATAATGCTGCAGAACTTGATAAATATGAGCATGTTTTGAAGAGTCACCAAATCAAGGACAGAAATCTGAGGTTTAGTCTCAAATGTACACTACTGAAAAACACAGTATTCTAGTATTCTAACATAATCATTTTGATTTCTATTTTCTTTCCCTAGGGGTAAGAAAATACTGGTCTCAAGCTCTGATATGTATTATGTAAAAGACTGTTAGTACAGTTACCATCTAAGTATTTTGCTAAGATCTGAGAAGCTAGCTAAATATATTTATTTCTTGCCATCTAGTATACAGCCAACAATGAGTTAGTTCCATCTGTTTTAGGTTTGTGCTGCATAATGAATGCCATTCAGTGACAGCTTAATTCTGTTGTGCTGATTATCTCAAACCTGGATTTTATGGCAATGCAGACTCGCTCTCTCGTTTACCTTTATATGCCTGATCGAATGTATAATTACAGTTGGGATTAGCCTAATCCATTCTCTACCTAATGAGCTGAACTAATATTAAACCCAAAATGGATAGGAATTCAGCGTATTTTAACTTTTCTTCACTTTGGCATGGTTTTATTTTTACAGCTTCGCTTAGCTTGATCCATTACCATTCAACCTTTCATTCTGGCGCACGCTCTAAATTGATTCATTTTATAATCTCATGAGTTGAAGTCAGTGGCATTTGACCTGGAAATAAAAATGTTATGATTATTTAGCCACAGGAAAGCAAGTGATAATTTGAATTTCAGTATTTGCATTATAATGCACATGTTAAGAGAACATTTTGATAATGATTTATCTTTGGATGAAATAGTTTCTTTAAAGGAGAATGAATAAAAAGTCTGAGATGGTTGTAACTGATTACCTTTTACTACTGATATTAAAACTCATAATCTAATACTGTATAAATTCCATAGTAAAATTCATATAATAAAGAATAATGTACTTATGTTAAGATGCATCTTTTTTTTTCCTGTTGTACCCTTCTCTTACAAAATATAATTCTGATAAGCAAAAAATAAACCAGAAATTGGTCACAAAGAAAGCATTAGCATTCTGGAAGTGAACCAAAGAATATTTAATGGAATATATAATGTGTAAAGTGATTAATTATTGCACAGATGACAGTAATACATATAATATTTGTTTCCATTCTCAGATAAGTTTGGGCTAGCAGTTCAGATAAGATAATAATTTGTACAGAAAATTCAGGGGAGTATAATGGAAATTGCAGGGAACTCAAACAGACTAAATAAATGAAAACGTAATAAATGAATAATCAACAGATTAGGCAAGATTTAAATAAAAATTTAACTATATAGAAATAGTATTAGTCACTGTAGTTTCACTTCAGGTAATAGTTGAGTAGCTTCTTTCAGAATCACCTTCCTGCAGAAAACGAGTAGAAAGTCTGGTAAAAAATTACTTGAAGGCAGTAAAAAAAAAAAAAAAAAAAAAGTGGCCAAAATCTAATGAAACTGAAGAAAAGGAAAGGACTTTGAGTAAACTTTCTGGGTAATAGGACTTCTTTACTAAAGATACCATCCAATTTTTGTGAGGCTACTAGAACTAAAGGAGAACACTGCAAGCTTTAGGAGTCAGAAGTCAGAGTTTGAATTTCCTAGAACAGCTGAAAAATGATGGCGAAATCTGGAAAGCGGGAGCCACACAAGGGAGAGTTCTCAGATATACTTATAAATTCTGCCTACATTCTCGGATAGTCCCTGAATGTGCATGAGTTGAGGAACATACAACAGCTAAAAAGCAGAGAGAACTGAACAGTTTCAGCTGCTGCCCATCACGGGGGTAGGGAGGGGTTGAGGGCGCACGATATGGGTAGGTATAGAACTGGGATTCAAACAATTCAAGTTACTTCCAGCTAGAACAACAATAAGAGAGAGATATCAGAATTGGGAATCTCTACATTTCATTCACAATGTGCATTATATAGTAAAATCTTACTAATGATGTGTAGAAACAGAAATATGACTCAAGAGAAAAGCCTGAAATGTACCAAAAACCTACAGCTGACATTATAATTAATTAGGATATATTGAATGCTTTTCCCCTAAGATTGAGAAGAAGGCCAAATCTGCTCTGAATTCAGTTAGTACTGAAGTTACTAATTAGTAAAGGGAGAAAAAAAAAAGAAAGCATCAAGACTAGAAAAGAAGTAAAATAGTATTTATTTTCAGATGACATGATTATTTATGTGGAAAACCCTAAGGAATCCATTTAAAAACTACTGCAAAAATAAGTGATTTTAACAAGGTCTCAGGGTACAGGATTAATATACAATATCCTCTGTACTTTTATAAACTAGCAATGAAAAATTTAAAAGAGCAATAAACACATTTACAATAACATCAAAATACTGATAAATGTATTTAATAAAAGACAGCAAAGAATTCAACCATGAAAAAACAAAACATGGAGAAGAAAAATGAATGAAAACTTCAGTAAGTGAAGAGAGATATCATGTCTGTGGGACTGGAAGACAATATTGTCGAGTTGTCAATTCTTTCCAAATTGATACATGGACTAAATTTAATCTAAATAATAATCTAAGCAGGGTATTTTTTTATTTGAAACTGAAATGTGGTACCTAAAATGTATGTGAATATCTAGAATATTTAAAATAAACTTAGAAAACTGTAACTATGTTGGAAGGCTTGTACTACCTGACTTCCAAGACAATGTAAGTTACAGTAACCATTGCTTAATGATAGACAATGGTTCAGTCCAATAGAACAGGGAATGCAGAAATAGGCCATGACTTATAGAGATAAGCAATACCTGACCAAGGCATGCACACGTGCACACGTACATGCACGCGCCACACACATCAATGGGGAAAAGGAAAGTCTTTCCAATAAATAGTGCTGGAAAAGTTAGAATATGAAAAATAAACAAACCTTACTACATAACCTCCACAAAAATTAATATATAAGATGGATTACAGACCTAACAATACAATTGCTAAGCACTGCATAGCAACATTTAGTTAATGATAAACTGCATATAGAACAGTGGTCCTACAAGATTATTATCTTGCTATAACCTTTTATATTATGTTTTTACTGTACCTTTAAAATATTTATACATATTGCCTGACCAGGTGGTGGCACAGTGGATAGAGCGTCGGACTGGAATGTGGAGGATCCAGGTTCGAGACCCAGGGGTCGCCGGCTTAAACGTGAGCTCATCTGGTTTGAGCAAAGCTCACCAGCTTGGACCCAAGGTCGCTGGCTCAAGCAAGAGGTTGCTTGGTCTGCTGAAGGCCCATGGTCAAGGCACATATGAGAAAGCAATCAATGAACAACTAAGGTGTCGCAATGCGCAACGAAAAACTAATGATTGATGCTTCTCATCTCTCCGTTCCTGTCTGTCTGTCCCTGTCTATCCCTCACTCTGACTCTCTCTCTGTCTCTGTAAAAATATATATATATTTATACATATTTAGATATACAAATAGGTACCATTGTGTTACAACTGCCTACAGTATTTGGTAGAGTGATATTCTGTAAAGGATTGTAGTCCAGAAGCATAGGCCATATGTGTAGTAGGCTATACCATCTAGATTTGTATAAGTGCAGTCACACAATATCAAAATCGCCTAAGGACAAATTTATCAGAATGTATTGCTGTCCTCAAGCAGTGCATAACTCTAATTCCTATATTGAATGAATCTTGGACATTGTAAATTCTGTGGTCACCTATGTTGCTTTTTCTGCCTTGTGTGGTCATTTACAGTTTACTGTTACTAACAGTTTTTGAAATGATAGAGAAAGAATGATTTTTTTTTTCTGAGATCACGGTTTCTATAAGCCATTTAAGGCAAGAGCTGCCTTGTAATACATTATCTTTGCAAATGGTGACAAACCAAGATAAAGATCTATACCCCTGAGAACACTGCTCAAGAATCGAGATCTAGTAGCACTGCAAATTCCAAGTCAGCACCCAGGCTATTTTATTTACTGATTTAATAAAATGATTCTTTTTACTTCAGAATAAAACTGCTAGACATATAAAACTTCATGAAGAAAAGAGAGGAGGATATCTTCACTACTTTGGAGTTAGCAAAGCTTTCTTAGCTGAGACACGGAAAAAAAATAACTATAATAGATTTTAAAATTATAATTGAGATATCATCAAGATTGAAACTTTAACTCATCAAAATTTACAAGAAAAATTAATCAGTAAGCCACAGACCTGGAGAATTATTTGCAAATTACATGTCTGACGAAGTATTGGTATCCAGAATACATAAAGAATTCCCTAAACTCAATGATAAAAAGAAACAATTGAATAAAAATAGAAAAAATACTGTCCAGGCACTTCACAATGAAATATACATAAATAATGAAGAAAATGAAAAAAAAAACAAACAAACCTGACATTTCAAAATAATGGAGAGGATGTGGAATGAACAAAGAAAATCAAATGCAATGCTTTTTGGTTTGTAAATATAACAAAACCATTTTAAAAACCGTGAGGAAGTTTCCAATAAAGTTAGTCATACATACATACTATGACAGAATAATTCAAATTCTAAATAGTTCTTGAAAAGATATTTTAAAAATGTCCACTAAAAAATATGCACAAGTATATCAATAGCACCTTTTCTCATAATAGCCCAAAACTGGATGCAACCCAAATGTCCATCAACAGGAGAATGGATAAACAAATTTTGGTGGTTCATTCCACAACCATAAGAAAGAATGAACTGATACACACAATATCGTGGACATAAAATGAGCAAAATAATCTGGACACAAAAAGTTATATACTACATGAATTTATTTACATGAGTTCTAGAATAGAAAAAAGCTAATTCATTAGAAAATAAAATAGAAAGTGGTTATCAGGCCTCTGGGGAGTTGACAGGGAAGGGGCACGAAGAAAATTTATGGGATAATGGAAATATACACCTCAATGCAGGTGAGTTTCACAAGTGTATGCAAATGTATGTATTTGTCAAATTTATCAAATCTCACAGTTATGATCTTTGCATTTCAAGATATGTCGATTTCAATATAAACACAAAGAATGAGAAGGGGAATTGTAATTTTCACAGTGGTGTGGGTTAGCAATTCTGAAACTATTTTACATGCATCTAGCCTTGAGAAAATGGGTTAATATATTGAAGACACAGGGAGCCTGTGCAGTTCTCTGCAGAGGTTATGCTAATGTACATTCACCCTAACAATGTATGACAGTTCTTATTGTTCAACATCCTCATCAAAATATATTATTTCCTGCCTTTTTATTCTAGAAGCAAGATGAATTTTAGTCCTTACCTCCCATTTGGTCAGGAGACTCTGTGTAGCACACAACTTGCATAAATCATAGTGCTTAGACCACAGCTCTAGAATGTGTCAGTATATAAATGAACCAGACGCAAAACTGCTACGTTTCAATGAGAAAGAGCTATCCATAGAAAAGAAGGACAAACAGAGAGAGCAGCAGCGTGGAGACTGAGTTAAAAAAAAAAAAAAGAGTGTAAGGAAGAACTGACTGAAGCTGGAAAACGTCTCATAAATTAACAATAGGAAGGTTCATCTGATTTAGTGGTTAAACAGGCATTAGTTCTATTAGTGAGATGAGAGTGATTGTTTCAGGGTGAATGTGTGGGGAGGTGGAAAGTGTGTTTGGTGTAAGTCAATTCCTATGAGTTGAGGAAATAATGAGATAGGTCAATAAAAGCTTATATATGAAGTGAAGGACAGAGTTAGACCATAATTGAAAAGGAATCTGACACTGACAAAGTATTTTCCCCTCTAAGGATGTGTTCAATTATTTATATGAAGACAAAGAGCCAAAAATGGATACATATTTTAAGAATTAAATAGAATGTTAAAAAGTTCTATAGACAATTGGAGAAGATAGGATCTAGAAGACAGTTTAGGGATAAAAGTAAGAAGGCCCTAGGTAAATCTGTGATGACTAACATTTATTTAGTACTTAGTATGTTCCAGGCACTATTATAACCATGTTACTTATAGTTCTCAAAATTACTTTATCAAAGAATACTGCCCTGGCCAGTTGCCTCAGTGGTAGAGTGCCAACCGGGCATGTGGACATCCTGGGTTCCAGTCCTGGTCAGGGCACACAGGAAAAGCAAACATCTGCTTCTACCAACCTCCCTTCTCTCTCATTCTCTTCCCTTCCTAAAGACATGACTTGATGAGTTGAAGCGAGTTGGCCCCAGGCCCTGAGGATGGGTTCATGGAGCCTCTTGTCTCGGATGCTAAAGATAGCTTGGATGCCAAGCAATGGCCCCAGATAGGCAGATTATTGCCCTGTAAGGGGCTTGCCGGGTGGATTCGGTCAGGGTGCATGTGGGAGTCTGTCTCTCTGTCTCCCTTCCTCTCACTTATAAAAAAAAATACTGTTATCCTCATTATATAGTTAAGGATACCAAAACAGAGTTATGTAGGAACCTGCATGAATCACACAGCTAAAAAATTATAAGAATAGGAATCCAAAACCACATAATATAGCTCTGGAAGGCATGTTCTTAATCACTATTCTATGTTGCCCTAGAATGGAAAGTAAAAAGTAAAATATATAAACTGTTCCAAAGTTCTTTTCTCATTTGATGCAAGTAAGTCCAGATTCAGGCTTAAAAATTCAATTGTTACTCAAAAACTCTGAGATTTGATTTCTGCTTGTTTTTATAATATATTACTCTGTAGCTTTTTTTTTGTAACATGGCTCCATATAATATATATATTAGAGAATTTTCCCTTCTTTTAACACCAGAGAATTACTTCAAATGGTAATGAAAACATTATATATTATATTTAATTTTTTGAGGACCCTCCATACTATTTGCCGAAGTGGCCGAGGCAATTTATGTTCCCACCCACAGCCCATAAGGCTTCTCCACAGCCTCACCAAAACTTGTTATCTCTTGTCTTCTTGATGATAGCCATCCTAACAGGCATAAGGTAATATCTCATTGTGGTTTTAATTTTCATTTCCCTAATAATTAGTAATGTTAGGCACCTTTTCATCTACTTGTTGGCCAATTGTATGTCCTATTTAGAAAATAATATATTCAGTTCCTCTGCCTATTTTTTTAATTTTTTTTTAGATTTTATTTATTCATTTTTAGAGAAAGAGAGAGGAAAGAGATAGAGAGAACAGGGGGGAGGAGCAGAAAGCATCAACTCCCATCTGTGCCTTGACCTAACAAGCCCAGGGTTTCAAATCAGTGACATCAGCATTCCAGGTCGATGGTTTATTCACTGCACCACGACAGGGCAGGCCCTCTGCCTAATTTTAATAAGATTTTTAGTTGAGTTATATGAGCTCTTTATATACTGCTCACAAAAATTAGGGGATATTTCAAAATGAATATGAAGTGATAAAAAAAAAAGCATTTGATTTTTTAAATTAAACAAGAACATCAGAAAAGCAAATGACAAGTCAAAGAAAGTTATTCAATTATGCAAATGAGATGCAAAACCAACTTTTATTTCATTGGTGAAAATGCACTTCACAAAACGGATGAAAGTACTGGAGTATCTGCATGTTCCCTGATCCCCTAATTTTTGTGAGCAGCGTAGATTGTAGATATTAATCCCTTACCGCATATATGGTCTCAGCAATCTTACTTCTGGCCATATAACCAAAGGAAGTGAAAACAGGATATTGAAAATTTATTTGTATCATTATTTTAAAGTCCAAGATATGTAAACAACCTAAGTGGCCTTCAGCAAACAAAAGGATAAAGAAAATGTCACACACACACACACACACACACACACACACACACACACACACTGGAATGTTATTCAGCCATGAGAAATAAGATAATCCTGACATTTTTGACAACATGGATGGACTGTGAGGGCATAATGCTAAGTGAGCTATTAGACAGAGAAAGACAAATACTATATGATATCACTTATATGTGGAATCAAAAAGATGAATTTGGAAAAAGAGAGAGTAGAATGTTGGTTGTCAAAACTGGGGGTGGTGTAATTGGGAATATATTGTTTAAGGGTACAAACTTGCAACTAGTAGATAAATAAGTTCTGGACGTCTAATGCACAGTATAGTGGTTGTAGCCAATGATATAATACATGTGATATAACGGAAGTGGTAGCTAAAGCTACCATGGTAATCATATTGCAATGCATCAATGTAGCAAATCCACATATTGTACCCCTTAAACTTACACAGTATTATATATCCAAGTATATCTCAATTAAAATAAATATATATAAAGCAAAACATTATAATCTGACCAGGTGATGGCACAATTGATACAGCGTTGACCTGGGACACTGAGGACTCAGGTTCAAGACCCTGAGGTTGCAGGCTTGAGCATGGGTTCATCTGGCTTGAGTGCAGGCTCACTAGCTTGAGCACGGGATCATAGACCTTACCCCATGGTCGCTAGCTTGAGCACAGAGGTCACTGGCTTGAAGTTCAAGGTCACTGGCTTGAGCAAGGGGTCACTGGCTTGGCTGGAGCCTCCCAGCCCCATCAAGGCACATAGGAAAGACAATCAATGAACAACTAAGGTGCCACAACTATGAATAGATGCTTCTCATCTCTCTCCCTTCCCTTCCTGTCTGTCCCTGTCTTTAGCACCCACCTTGCTTAAAAACAAAATTATACATTAACAGTGCCTCTGATATTTTAACTAAGTTATATCTTTATTAAAATATCCTCTATTTTTTCACACTAATGATGTGAAATAAATTACTGCCAGTTTGTTAAAGATAAATATGCTCAATATAGTCTAGAAATATGATTACTAAAGAATAAACAGAACTAAAAGGCAGAGCTAAAAATATTGAATACTGTTTGTCTCTTTGCTTTAATTAGTCATAATTTAGATTTGGGTTTATAACTCAATTGTGGCATACAGGAAACCAGCTGAGTGGATTAAGGATATGATTTGCCAGTCTTTTTTCCAGCATTATGTTAACCAGCGTCTACTTACAAAAAAACACAAGCCTCTCAAAGCTCTTTGGTTCTCCAAAGCCTTCAAATATCAGCTTTTGGTTTTTTATCCAGATGTATACTTATCATCAGTGGAAGGTTTGGTCAGGCACAAATTACTCAATTATACCTAGAGGCCAATGTATGTGCATAAAAATGTAATACACTAAAAATCAAAAGCCTCTTTTATGTTAGTTCCAATTTTAAGTAGCATTTATGTAATTTTCATTTGTTTTGAAAGCACACACAAATAATTTATAAACAATATGACAAATTATACCCTTGACACACAAAAAAATGTTAATAAACATAGTAACACCTGCAGAAAATGTGTGAATGGTGATAAAACTGCAATTCCTCAAAGAATAAAATATATATGCCTGGTGAGAGAACACAATTCAAGTTTATTGGCAATTATAGGAATACAAAATTAAACATATTGCCTCTTTAAATGTGTGGACTATGAGATTATAAGAAAGAGTAATATCATGAGCTAGGATTGATAAGAGTCACAGTAGTCCCTTTATTGTTAGCGGCTGGAGCTTCATAGACTATTCCTTAAAACTATTTTTTAAATGAATCGGGGTTTTAATTAAATTAAATGCCTTTTGGTAACATTGTTTCTTTTCCTAGACTGGGTCCTAAACAAATAATAGGACTTTCAGGATATGTATATACACACAAATATGCACTTAAACATACTTCAACAGGAAATCAGTTCAATATGGATAGATTGATATTACAGAACATAATATGAATTGGACATTACAATACTTATATATTATAGTTTTCATTTTCTTCCTTTATGCAATCTTTGACCCAGAGCAAGTTATTTAACCTCTTTTTCTCAATTTCTTTATATGCACATGAGAATGTTGGCACATACCTCAGAGATTTATTGTACAGATTACAAGTACTTAAAACAATTCTTGTCACACAATAGGCCCCTTAAAAGTGTTTTCTAGAGTTATTCTTATACACTGAATTAACACAAGTACTTGAGAAGCAGTTAATAATTATCTATCCTTGAACTCAAAAAGCACTTTAATTCTTAGAACTTCTAATGCTTAAGAGAGTGTACACTAACAAACTTAAGTAATCTAATCTATAGTACATACCAGTTTTTCTCAAACTTTAATGAATGTATGAATCACCCGAGATTCTTATTAAACTACCAATTCTGAGTCACTAGTCTGGTTTGGAACTTCTGTTTCTAATTAACTCCCGGATAATAACAATTCAATTGGTCCATGAAACACACTTTGAGTAGTGAGAGTATAGACATATGGTCAGCAAATATCCCCCACCTCTGGGGCCAATCCAGTCTGCCATCTGTTTTTGTTAATAAAGTTTTATTGAAACACATTATGCACTGATCTATTCCCATATTGTCTATGGAAGTTTTCATGAGACACAAAGGTAGAGTTGAGTAGTTACGACAAGATCACACAATCACATGGTACATAGAACTTGAAATACACTCTGACCCTTAACAGAGAGTTTGCTGATCTCTGTTACACACAAAATGCTTTATCAATATAATACAAAAATAAAATCATATTTTGCAAGATTTTTAAAATACAAAAGCAAGAGTTAATAAATATTAAACATAACATTTAGATTAAAATTTTGGCAGCAAATGGAGTTTTCTTCTCAGAAGCTTTGATTGCTTTGGTTGGAGTAGGTTGGAATTAGTACTAAATGTAAAAAAGAAAACATCTCACAGACTTTGATATTATACATCTATGAGAGTCATGACTTGTTGTCTTGAAAACATAATTAGCAGAAAATAACTGTCTCAATCGTAAGGGTTACTTTTATCTCTTTATGCTCTCAGTGTGTGTGTATTCCCATAACCAAACTCCTAAGTAAGACTTCTCTGTAACGTAATTTTCAAAAATCTCCATTTACTCCTAAATGAAAGAAGAAAATTTAGTTTAGGTTACTTATCATCTTGCCCCTCTTCCCACTTCTAAGTTTGGAAAGCTATATTACTGTTGATTATTAACCAGATCCTTACAATGCACATTTAGTTTTTTCCCAATGTTTTTCTATTATGGAAAAAAAGTAGCAGTTATTAAATATTTAGTCCTGAGACCTCTTCTGTTTGATCCCAAATCAGATATTGAAACACGTCTGTCACAGCCTGCATTCTCAGTTCCTGCTTTTGCTGAGGTTACTTGACTGAGTAGACTTCTTGGGTCTTGTTGGTTTTTTCTGAGATCAAAAACTAAGATGCTGGCCCTGGCCAGTTGGCTCAGCGGTAGAGCATCGGCCTGGCGTGCGGGGGACCCGGGTTTGATTCCTGGCCAGGGCACATAGGAGAAGCGCCCATTTGCTTCTCCACCCCCCCTTCCTTCCTCTCTTGTCTCTCTCTTCCCCTCCCGCAGCCAAGGCTCCATTGGAGCAAAGATGGCCTGGGCGCTCGGGATGGCTCCTTGGCCTCTGCCCCAGGCGCTAGAGTGGCTCTGGTCGCGGCAGAGCGACACCCCGGAGGGGCAGAGCATCGCCCCCTGGTGGGCAGAGCGTCGCCCCTGGTGGGCGTGCCGGGTGGATCCCGGTCGGGCGCATGCGGGAGTCTGTCTGACTGTCTCTCCCCATTTCCAGCTTCAGAAAAATAAAAAAAAAAAAAAAAAAAAAAAAAAAAAGAACTAAGATGCTGCTCAATTTCTCCTGTGCCTGAACTCCACTGCACTTAACATGCCTTCCATTTACTTTATGGATTAGGGTTTAATTATCTCAGAGATCTGATAAAAACAAAAAAAAAAAAAATGGAGTTTGCATTCTCATTTCTAGTTCCCCTTTCTGTCCTTAGATAAGTCCAAAGGATAGTAAGTAGGAATCCTGGTTTTACACCACCACCTTACAAGCAGATTTTTAAATCACTATGGTTTTCAATAATATAGAAAATTTCATTTGCTTGTTACATATGTTTCAGACAGTAACTGGTATTCCATTTTGTAAGTGAGGGGCACAACTGTCCCTTTAGAATCTCCATCTCTCCCATCTCCACCTCTATCTTTAATAAAGACTACTTAATTAGTTACAGTACAGTATAAATGTAATTGATATATACCTGAATATTTGAAAAAGAATTGAATAAGTGAGAACACATTGAGGATGGACATGGAGGATGCGAGAGGTAGGTCTGTTTTTTTTTTCTTTTCTTTGAGTATAGGAGTGAGTTAAGGAAGGAAGGAAGGAAGAAAGAAAGAAAGGAATGAGGGAAGAAACAAGAAACTTAGATGTGTCAATGTCATAGGTAACCTCCTTTATGTGACCTTGATTGTTGCCACACACCTTCAGTGATTCCCAAGGGAGCTGTGGGATTTAAGATTTGCAATTGCATCCTGTAGACAACTATCTGAGCAGAGGCTGCAGCCCTGTCCTGCATGGCCTTTACCAGGATTCTGCCTCCTCAAATTTGTCCTCTGTCTAGAAACTGCTTAGTTTCCTACATCCTTGGGAAGTGGTGACAAGTCCACATCAGTTACTGTGATACCAAAATGACCCTTGCAAGACTCATGCTTCTCATTCCAGCTGCCATGTTTCTCAACTGTCGGTTACAGCTTTCCAATGTTAGATTTTCAAAGATACATAAAACATTCTTCATGATACTTAATCTTTAACAATTGAGCACTCATCGTGTACAAAGAACTGAGCTAGACGTTCAAAAGGAAAAAGAAAATCCAGCAGGCACATGCTCTGCCTTTGTTGCCAGATGGAGAAGGTTCTTTGAGAAACAGATAAAGTTTTTGAGGTGTTACAGTTAGGAATTCAGGGACACACACAGACACACAGGAGGAGTTCAAGCGGCAGTGGCAAGATTTATTAAAGCAAAAGTATACTCTGGGGAAGGCGGAAAAGAGGAAAGTCTCAAAGATCAAATGCATGGATCCCTAGAGGCTTTTGCTCCTTTTATTCTCTTGGGCTGGGATAAAATTTGGTTTATTTTTAACTATCCAATCCCTGAAAAGGGTGGGCTTATTTTTAAACTATCCAATCCTATTCTCTGATTTTCTCTGAGCGGTGTCCACCCACAATTCTTTAGGTTTGCCCACAAGGGTGTCAAAACTGCAATGCTAATTAATTATAATCAGGGTATAACTAAGGAGAGGTCACTTTAAGGTGACTTGTGTATCGGTCTGCCCATGCGCTAATAATAAAAATTTCCCTCTGCCTCTTTTCTCTCCCAGTCTCAGGATGTCTGCAATTTCCCCCAGTCCTGTTAAGCTGATGGAACTATGTCAGCTACTCCGGGGGTGACCACAAGGCTCTTTACCTGATTAGTCAGGTGTTTCTTCCGTTGGCTCCCTCTTTCCTTCTTAGTAGTATCTGCCTAGCTGCCTACTCTAACACCTTCAAGAAGGCAATAGTTTTATTTTATTTAAAAAACCTAATTGTGTCTAATTAAAGGTTTAAAAGACATTGTGGTTGAAATTCCATTGTAATTGCCTAATTAGGCAAATTGGTACACAAAGATACTTGCCACTTATTCCCCCACCAAAAGACCTTTATTTTATTAAGTCTATATGATTATTATTATAGTAAGGAAACACAAAAAGAACCCTAACTAATCATTACTTTATCTATACATTTTGGGCTGAGTTTTAGTATATTCCTTACAACTTATCCACTGCAAATATTGCTATCATTTAAATTTAATGAGGAGTACCTATAATTCAGTACACAGTTTGAAAATGCATTCAGATCTTTTATATTTATCCTATAAAAGAACAGGGCATATATCTAGCACAGTAAATCTGTACTGGTTTAAATTTTTAAATGTTTTTTTAGAGGTAACAAAGTTAAAATCCTGACATAATTGAACTGTAATGTTTTTGAAAAATGTGACAAAAATCTTAAACATGTGTCTTCACATTAGTCCAGAAATTCCAAATTCAGTTGTTTATGCTAAAGGATTAATAGCTAAAATGTTAAAAGATCCAAGTAAAATATCATTTGTTGCATTATTTCTAATAGCAAAGAGACTGAATAGTCTATCACTTAATCTAAGAACTGATTAATAAATTAGGAAAAACATGGTGGCCACATGATTCTGTTCTAAAATAATATTTATCATCATTGACATACATTCTCAATAAAATCTTATGGAAAAACTGTTCTGTTGCAAATTACTATCTACATCATGAATCCATTTTTACTTAAACATTATATATAGATATTAATAATAATTCATTAAAAACGGAAAGATATGTACTAAAATATTTATTGTCTTGCTTTATTTGCTATTCTGTAATGACAATGTGTTAATTACAAAAAAAAAATATAGAGCAAGGTTTTCTCAACAATGTCAAGTGCCGACAGATTTACAAGAAGAAATATCTTTAAAATATAAGAGATTTTGGAAATGAGAATGTTTTGAGTAATATTAGGAATCACATTACCAGTTTCTGAGTAACAAGAAAATGCAGTAGCCAGATTCTGATAGATTGAAAAATTATATTAATAATACATGGAAATAGAAAAGTTAGGCCTTGGCTGGTTGGCTCAGCGGTAGAGCGTCGGCCTGGCGTGCGGGGGACCCAGGTTCGATTCCTGGCCAGGGCACATAGGAGAAGCACCCATTTGCTTCTCCACCCCCTCTCCTTCCTCTCTGTCTCTCTCTTCCCCTCCCGCAGCCAAGGCTCCATTGGAGCAAAGATGGCCCAGGCGCTGGGGATGGCTCCTTGGCCTCTGCCCCAGGTGCTAGAGTGGCTCTGGTCACGGCAGAGCGACGCCCCAGAGGGGCAGAGCATCGCCCCCTGGTGGGTGTGCCTGGTGGATCCCGGTCGGGTGCATGCGGGAGTCTGTCTGACTGTCTCTCCCCGTTTCCAGCTTCAGAAAAATACAAAAAAAAAAAAAAAAGAAAAGAAAAGAAAAGAAAAGTTAGACAAGTGGCCCTGGCCAGTTGGCTAAGTGGTAAGGTGTCAGCCCAGTGTGTGGACGTCCTGCGTTTAATTCCCAGTCAGGGCACACAGGAGAAATGACCATCTGCTTCTCTACCCCCTTTCCCTTCCTCTTCTCTCTCTCTCTCTTCACCTCCTGCAGTGATGGCTTGATTAATTCGAGAGCACATTGGCCCTGGGTGCTGAAGATGGCTCCATGGAGCCTCCACCTCAGGCACTAAAAATAATTTGGTTGTGAGCTGAGACCCCAGATGGGCAGAATATTGGCCTAATATGGAGGTTGCCAGGTGGATTCTGATCAGGGCACACACAGGAGTCTGTTTCTCTATCTCCCCTCCTCTCACTTGGAAAAGAAGAGAAAAAAAAGTTAGACAAGTCTTTTAGAATATCTGTATGAGGAAAGAAAGTTTATATGGCAGCTAGATAGAATCAAAGTTCAAGTAGTATATTGGTTTAAGTTGCTAGAAGCCTCAGCATGTTTGGTGATTATGGTGAAGAACACATAAAGAAGTTAAAGAGCCCAGAGAATGACGACCATCAATGTAATAAGATTCCAAGGAAGTAGGGCATCAAAGCTACAGGGGGAATAAGTGGCCTTGATCAGGGTGAGAGATACCTAATCCTCTGAAATATGATTAAACATAGTAACAAAAGGTGAATGCAAATGTTGCCAGTTAAAACAGGTTCTTGCAGTATCAAGAGAAAAGAATTTCAAAGGGTGCACACATGGGAGAAGTTTAGCATAGTGGCAAGATTTATTGGGGTGAAGAAAAAAAAAACACAGCCTCAAGGATGTAGAAGGCAATCTGGCTCTAGTAACAACTTCTTCAAGATCCTTGCTAATCCTACTTATATTTCCTTGGTTTTCGGGAACAAGTAGGCTGTCTTTCAAACTATCCAACCTACTTTCTGGATTTTCCCAGCATTGGGCTGTGCCCTCCCCATCTAATACCTTTCCTGGAACTTCCCAGATTCTGTGCCCTCATTCAATCTGATCTTTTTCTCAGGCTCTACTCCACTCCTTCTTGTCACCATTTTGGCTCCTAATGTGCATGTCCTGGTTTCTACTGTGCATGTGTTTACCTCGCTCTGTGCCATCTTGGTTTTTACTGCACATGCGCTTAGCAAGGGAATTTCCCCCACTCTTCCTCCCTCACATACTCTCACTAACAGGTTGGTCGTCCCCCAGGGAGATTCTTCCTGTCTGCTGGAGGATTGCTCCAGGAATAAGATCCTTTTCGATGATGCCGGTGGTCCTCTGGGGAGCCTGTGAATGCTGCAACTTCTCAGTGAATCAGGTTTAATGTCAGATTCAGCTCCCTAGTCTATTAGGCTTAATGTCCGATTCTATTTGCTCCCTTCCTTAACTAACACAAATATGTTATTGGGTTTGGGAACAAAATGTTTAATAGAAGCAATTTTCTCAAGGGCATAAGTGTAAACCAGGTTATCCCCAGAGAATTAGATGCCCACTAGGAGGCTACAAAAGAGCAGTGATTAGGCACAGTCACTGAAGGAACAAGGATGGCATTAGGAGCAGAATGCAGACAAGCACAAATTCTTGGGAAAGTTCTGAGGACTCAAACAAAGATGAAAGCTTTTGATTTATCATGGTTCTAACCAGCATGTATAAGTGATTTGTGTGTGTGTGTGTGTGTGTGTGTGACAGAGACAGAGAGAGGGACAGAGAGAGACAGACAGAAACGGAGAGAGATGAGAAGCATCAATTCTTTGTTGCGGTTCCTTAGTTGCTCATTGATTGCTTCTCATATGTGCCTTAATGGGGTTGGGGGTTCCAGCCAAGCCAGTGACCCTTTGCTCAAGGCAGTGACCCTGGGCTCAAGCCAGCGACCTTGGGCTTCAACAGCAAACTTTGGGCTCAAGTCAATGACCATGGGATCACATGATCATTGTTATTTGCTCTGTGAAATGAATATACACTTCCAAAAGGCTAATTATTTGTTCCCTAAAACTATTTCTAGTGTGCTGCATCCTTAAACACTGAGGCACAATAAAAAAAAGTGTTATTTGACTAAATCAATATTCAGCTATAATTTGGTCATCTGGAAGAGTTACAGTAAAACTAATACCAATTTTTACATTTTCTAAAAGAAAATATACTATGATCATGTGATCCCATGGTCAAACCAGCCACACCACACTCAAGCTGGTGATCCTGTGCTCAAGCTGGATGACCCTGAGCTCAAGCCGGCAACCTCGGGGTTTCGAACTTGGGTCCTCTGTGTCTGCACTCTATCCACTGTGCCACCACCTTGTCAAGCTATAAGTGATTTTAATTAAAGCCACTTAACCACCCACAGGAAATGAAGGAAAGGGCAAATGTTGATAGGTCCAGAGTATGAGAGGACACAGGAATGATTGCGTATAGTTTCAGGTGGAAAATAGTTTTCGGTAAGCAATGCTGTGGCTCTTAGACTGAATGCCTGAGTAGTACTAGCTAACTGTGGCAGGTGACGGGATGAAAATTGTGCTCCCCTGAAGCTGCTTTTTTTGGAATATTGATTTTAAGCTCTTTATTAAAAAACAAAAAACTCAGAAATAACTTTTGACCCTCCCACCACTTTTCTGCCCAGGAGATTCAGAAAGAGAAACTTGCTTAGAAGGAGATCTTAGGATGTTCCCCTTAACCTAATTTCAATTAATTATGGTAAATAAGAGGGCTTCCAGCAGGTACCTGTTAGGCAGATGCCCTGTGTCCCATTGTATCTGAGTCACCTAGCAAGGATTTTCCTGCCATTTTTCATAAATTTTACCAGAAAGTTGTTTTGAAGAGGAAATCTACCAACCAAAACACAGGTCACCTGGGAGGTAAATGATGAAGTAATGAGGAAAATATCTTCCTAAAAGAAGTGTGACTTTTATATAAGATTGCGATTAATGTTCCAGAAACAGCTTGGAAATATACACTTCTGCTATTCTCAGAAGATTTGGAAATATAAAGAATGGGACAAGAAAATACATTTTATTTTGCTAAAATATTAAAAATGTGTTGAGTATGTGTACTTGTGCATGCATATCCACACATTATACTATCAAAATATTTTTACTAAATATTATGAACATTAGTTGCAGCCAAAGGAAATGCATTATTTTTTCTTAAAAAAATTATTGATTTTAGAGAGAGTGAAAGGGAGAGAGAGAATGACAGGAACATCAATCTGTTCCTGTCTGTGCCCTAACCGGGGATCTAACTGGCAACCTCTGTGCTCTGGCCGACACAGAAATGCATTAATCTTAAAAGTAGATTTCTTACTACCACTGTATCATGCATTTTATGCATTTTGTTATTCTTTAAAACAAATAATTTGAATTTTAAATTATTAGCTTGTAAACTTCATTTGTGATAAAAAATTTATCACAAAAATAATATATACTGTATTATATATCATATAATTGAATGTAATACATAAGTTACAGAAATTATATATGATTACACATAATCACTAATAATTATATAATTCTTGCTCAAATATATCTGTTAATGTCTATATTATTAATTTTTCATTTCTTTTAAAATAAGTTCTTCAGATTATTTGTAATAATGTTTTCAACTTTATATTTTAAGATCATGACAAAGATTTTTTTGGTACCCATTTCTTTTTAAAGTGTTATTTGGCTCAGTGGTAAAGCGTCGGCCTGGCCTGCGGAAGTCCCGGGTTCGATTCCCAGCCAGGGCACACAGGGCACACAGGAGAAGCGCCCATCTGCTTCTCCACCCCTCCCCCTCTCCTTCCTCTCTGTCTCTCTCTTCCCCTCTCACAGCCAAGGCTCCATTGGAGCAAGGATGGCCTGGGCGCTGGGGATGGCTCTGTGGCCTCTGCCTCAGGCGCTAGACTGGCTCTGGTCACAACAGAGCGATGCCCCAAATGGCAGAACATCACCCCCTGGTGGGCGTGCCGGGTGGATCCCGGTCAGGCGCATGCGGGAGTCTGTCTGACTGCCTCCCCGTTTCCAGCTTCAGAAAAATACAAAAAAAAAAAAAGTGTTATTTGACTAAATCAATATTCAGCTATAATTTGGTCATCTGGAAGAGTTACAGTAAAACTAATACCAATTTTTACATTTTCTAAAAAAATATATACTATGAAATGTTTTTTCATTTCATCTATTCATAATTTTAGTAAACAAACTTAATCTATAATCTACATTTCTCTACCACAAGCTCAAATAATTCCAAAATAATACAAAGTATGCATTTTGGTGAATGATAACACAATGTACTTACGTATTGCATTTGTTGTTGTAAATTTTCTTTGGCTTTTTAATGATGCCCAGAAATGTGCCTCAGTGTTTAAGGATGCAGCACACTAGAAATAGTTTTAGGGAACAAATAATTAGCCTTTTGGAAGTGTATATTCATTTCACAGAGCAATCTGTTCCTTCATCTCCTCCTCCTTCCTGTTTTGAAGGCAATCGTGTGTGTTACGTGCACCATCTGCAGCCTCACTGACAGGTGCAGGGTCAGTATTATCCCTCCAAGCATGGAGTTTAGTGCAAGCTGGAAATTCCACCAAGGCAATTTAGGAGTGTTTGAAACCAACCAAACACTGACAGCCTATTTTACCAGTAGAGATGAGCATTTGTCAGAAATGCTTATAATTGTACTTTTAAGATTGTGCATACATAGGTTTATCTGGTTTGAGACATTATCCAACAATAGGCTTATACCAATAATGAATCTATTTACTACATATAGATTAGAAATAATAAAAAAAATAGCAACATAATGTAGATTTAGTAACACAAATTATTGGGTCAGAAGAATATGAAAAACATTTTGGCATCTTCCTACTAATGTCCCTTTCATCTTCATTCCACTGGGTTCCTGTGTTCTGACAAGTTAGCACAGGTACAGCCTTGTGAACTATTTAGAGCTGTCAACAGGTGAGGAGATCTAGTTGAGACCCAAATATCATGCACAAAATTAGCTTGAATAACTCAGTCATATCATTAATGAAATTAACATGTGTGAGTTCGTCTAGGACCATCATTTTTAACATCAATTCAGGTAACCCCAGAAACATTCTTGACATTTCATTTATAATACTTTGCTGACCTGCAGGCTCAACCCCTCTCTAGTACATAGGATTCATTATGAATTTCCATTGTGACACTGCCTTGGTAAATTTATCTTGATTCAGGATTTTTTATAGCTGGATAAAAAATCCTCTGACTATAAAAAATCCCAAGCACTTGGTAATCATTGTTTTAATGGCAGGCACATATTAGCATTTTTTCCACATAGGGCATTCAAATAGAAGAGACAGTTTATTATTTTAAAATTAGAAAATCTGTTCATAACAAAACCTAAAAAACTTGATGCCCGTCAACAGGACCAAGGCATGATAAATTGTTAGAACCCTATCATAGAATGCTAGTCATAAAATTATTAAATAAACTCTGATATGAAGATACAGACATTGTCTTAAGTATAGACAAAAGAAAATAAATATCTGTTGCCCTGAGAAGGAGCCCTGGTTGGAAAAGAGTATAACAGCCCAGAAATAACTGTTCTGATGACCAGCAATGTGTTGTCATGCAGACAGATTTATGCTTGATACCATGTATTCCAAAAGATTGCGTAGTCTGTAGACACTAAAATAGTTTCAAAATACCTTGTTAATTTTTTTCATTTCATTATATTAAAACAACCATACAATAAAATTAGAAGTGATAGCTTTCCCTTGGGATTCTACTTCTCAGAATGCGTGGGTCAAGACTTCTTTTCTGGATAGTGCTGTGATGAATTCTACCAATATTTTTTGTGTTACTTCAGCTTTTCTGAGCATTCTTTGCAAATCAACTCCCTTTCATTATCACATTCTTTCTTTGGATATGTAATAAATTTCTTATGTAATCAAACGTCACTTTCCCTGGAATGCTGTACTACATGCTCTATTCAAGTTTGAATATTCACTCAACTTCAATTACTCTATCATTCCTATCACTACTACAATAATGTACTATTATTATACAACGATGCATTTTCCTTCACTTTTTAACCAAGGGAACTTTAGACCTATCTTGAAAATGAATCTTCTTCAAGATAATATTAAAACTACTTTTCTGTCCATGTATTGTCCTACTAATTAGTATCTTTTGCACTGCTCCTTGATCGATTTAAGTTTACTTTTTTATGCCACACAAAGGGAGGCAATTGACCTTTATAAAATCATATGAAGTCAGAGTTTGTCAAATCATTCTAGAGTAGTGATGTGTGGTAGTATGTAGTCCATTAATTCCATATTACTAATAAATCATATATATGATATGATATATATGATATAAACCATTTTGTGATTTTTCATCCTTTCAGAAAGTCTAGTTTTGGTTCCAGGGTGAATGGGTTGTAAGGCCTAGAGAAGAAAACAATATTCATTTTTGTTCCTCTACCTCATTTTTCAGTGTTTCATAGGATCATGTTTTAGTATCATTTTTCTCCAGTTTCCCTCTAGGCATAAAATATAAAATCAAGTCAAATATTTACAGATGGCTGCAAATAACCACGGCCAGGCAAGATGGCTTTTGGAAGTAATTTGTTAAACAGCCTAATGAACTATGACTTTAACCAACAAATCTCATCAGAAAACTTGCCGATACTTCTCGTATGAATTTACATTTTTACATGAAATAATATTCCCTTCCTCCACCATGTACCCTAAAATGAAAAAGTATACTTACCTTAAAGAATATCTCAAAATAGAAGAAGGTATTTTGAGGCCCTTTCCCCTCAAACTGGAATACGATGTTGCTCATTTACTCATAAATAAAATCAACATTTTAGATTCATGTGGAAGAACTTATTTTTGCTGCATTTGTAATTTAAAGTTATATCTAGTTAACCGAAATTGTCTCAACATATCACTGAATATCATAAAAATAAAATAGTAGATTTGGCTAAATATCACCTTGGGTCTGTTTTCAGTCATGCTGCATGGCCATGTATCTTATATGTGATTCAAAAATAATGCTTTCCTATTCTAAACCATGATTCTGCTAATAATAACAAAAAAACAACAACAACAACAGCTGTCTTTCTTTGAGCTTTTCCATAACAGTTTTTGCATTTTTTTATCTTATGCCCACCTAATAAACGAATGTGGCTTTATTTCTCTATATCGATAGAAGTAGAGATGGAAGAAAGAGATGGCAAAGCAAATTTTTTAAAAGGTTCTCTTAATATAGGACTTTTAAAATCTATGTTGTCTCGAGACATCTTTGGACACTAAAAATGACTGAGGACCACCAATTCCTTTACTTTGTATGAGTCATAATGCTCAATATTTACCATATTGAAGATTAAAACATAAATTTCAAGTATATATATATTTATATATATGAATTACTTCATTTAAAATGACACTAATGAACTCTACACATTAATCAAAAAACATTTTATAAAATATATACTTTCACAAAAGTTTAGTGAAAAGAATGCAATGTATTTTACATTTTTGAGAACCTTTGAAGTATTGGCTTATTGTATGATAATTGGGTTTCCGTTTGTTTCTGTGTCCAATCTGTTGCATTGTCTCATTTCATGTAGCCTGTGGAAAACTCCACAGTACACTCATGAGAGAGAATGAGAGTGAAAAGGCAAACATATCTTGTATTACTATAAAAATAGTTTTGACCTCACAGACCACCTGAAAGGCTCTCAGCAGCCCCCAGAGTTTCCCATAGTACATATAGAAAATTGCTGACTAAATAGATTAGATAGTGAATCATTTTGAGCTTTATGACTTGGTTTCTGAATTGATTCATGAATCTTCCCTACCTTAATCCCTAGGTCTTGGTATAATTCTGTCAAGTTTGACTTCTATCTGGAATAAGGAATAATATAAAGGGCTTGTTAATGAGAATTAATTAATATAGGGAAAACTACATTTGTGATTTTATGTATGATCTGTGTACAGTTCAGTTATCTGTGACTTGGCCTATGCCCCAATTCTTATTTCACTGTGCTTATAAAATCCTTATGGAGATGTACTCTGGCATGATGATAGTTATGATGATAGATGATGATGTTTTGTTTATAACCTAATACATATAAAATCATCTTGTAGTATTCTGTTTATAAGTTCAAATTCTGTGGCATAAGTTCAAACTTGTTTGGTAATTGGATGATCCATAAATAAGAGATTAATTTACCAAAATTTAGACTTACATACAACTATGTTCCCATTCATTAACTCATTTCTCTAATACTTATTTGTTGGGCATGTAGTTAATGCCAGGTAAGTGCAATAAATATACTATGTAAATTAAGAAAGTATGTGTGTCTCTGTGTGTGTGTGTGTGAGAGAGAGGGGGGGGGGAATGGAATACTATGCAGCCTTAAAAAATGAAATTCTGTCACATTCTAAAATATAGATGAACCCTCAACACATTATGCTAATTTAAATAAAACAGTTGAAAAAGGCCAAATACTTTCTCATTCCAGTCATGTGAAGTTTCTAATGTAGTTAAAATCATAGAAACAGAAAATACAATGTGGTTGCCAACAACTGGGGGAAGAGGAATAGAGTTTAACAGGTATAGAGTTTCAGTTTTGCAGATAAAACAGTTCTAGGAACCAGTTGCATAATATTGTGAATATACTTAACACTACAGAAATGCATGCTTTAAAATGGTTAAGATGATATTTTAATATTATGTATTTTTTACCACAATAAATAAAAGTTGGCAGAGTTCTTAAAAAAGCCAAAAATGGGAAAAGATATTTGTAACACACACAATAAAATAATATTTCAACCTAGAAACATAGGATGAATTCTTACAAAACAATAAGACAATGTATTTCCTAGAAAATGTATCAAAAGTTTTTAGCAGGCATTTTCTGAAAAACATTACCAGTAAGTTTATGAAAATATGCTCAAATCTGTTAGTAATTGGGTACTGAAAATGTCTTTAAAAACACTATGAGAAATAATTGTATAGGACTGTAGAACCTTAATAAAACTTTGGCAGTCTCTTGCACTGCCAAAAATATTGTTCATTAGATTCTCATAAATTGATATACTCAGTTTTAAAACTGTTAGAATATCTGCTGTTCCAAGTTTATGCATCTATAATCTAGATAAGTGCTTGCATATTTGCAAAAAGAAAAATGTAAACATTTTCAAAGTAGCGTAGTTTGCAATAGCAGCCAACCTCCAACAATCCAGATGATCATCAATAGCAGAATGGATAAATGCACCCTGGATTGAAAACTGTGAAAATAAATGAGAGGCCCTGGCTGGTTGGCTCAGTGGTAGAGTGTTGGCCTGGTGTGTGGATGTCCTGGGTTTGATTCCCTGTCAGGGCACACTGGAGTTTTATGAAATGAATAAATAAATATTACAAGCATAGTTCCATCAAATTTTTTTCATCTATGGATGGAATGAACATTACTACTGGAGCTTAGAATATGCTGTTGTGCAGATGAACGTTAGAAAAGAGTAAAAAATGTAAATTTGCAATTTCCACATAGGGCAGCTGCCCAGGTGCCCACCTTACCGAGAACCCCGATTACAAGTGCCATTTTAACAACTGGTTCACTGAACTCAACAAAAAATTAGGTAATGGTTCTGTTGAACTGGTGTTAATTGGTTGAATCCCACCACAGATTCTACTACTTATTCAACTATTGTATTCTTATTTCAAAGACTTTGAAGTTTATATTAATGTTTCCATTTGGGGTTTTGTTTTGTTTTGTATTTTTATGAAGTGAGGGGAGGTAGAGAGACAAGACTCCTGCATGCACCCAACTGGGATTCACCTGGCATTCCCACCAGGGGGCAATGCTCTGCCCATCTGGGGCATTGCTCCGTTACGACCGGAGCCATTCTAGCACCTGAGGCAGAGGCCATGGAGCCATCTTGAGCGCCCGGGCAAAATTTGCTCCAGTGGGGCCTTAGCTGTGAGAGGGGAAGAGAGAGACAGTGAAAGGAGAGGGGGAGGGGTGGAGAAGAAGATGAGCGCTTCTCCTGTGTGCCCTGGCTGGGAATAGAACCTGGGACTTCCAAACGCCAGGTCGACACTCTACCACTGAACCAACTGGCCAGGGCCTCCATTTAGTTTTTATTGAAGTTTTATTGCTGATTATTTTTATTGCTAATATCTTTTTACTATTTAAATATACTTACATTTTTGGTGTTTATGTTCTATTTCATATAATATCTCTTGTCTGGTTTGTTGCCTCTCTATTCAGGTAATTGTACCTCAGGTGTCTAATACACTTGGTCTGAGAGCTCACATTCTCTAGTGGTATTAACTATTCTGCTAGGTATTGAAATAAAGTCAAGGTCAAGGTTTTGGATAGTTACTTGGGGTGAATTTAAAGAGAGAAGCTGAATATCTGGAACCCCAGAAGCACTGTATGTCACTCTTGATTGCTTTCACTCAACAAAATAATCCTGTGGCCAGGATTTCTATTAAACTCTTCAGACAAAGCAGAATTGGGTGGAGATGGCCCAGGTTATAATACACTCGTCTTTAGGGTTGGAATGTGAGGGCACAGAGAAATGAACTCCCGTAAGTGTCGGTTATTTTTAACTTATCTTTGTAGAACTTTTATTTTTTACTGCTATTTTCCACACTGATGGTCTGTTCCATTGCTGCAGAACTCTTTGCTAAATGGCTGATGGCCATTGTTTGAAGGTCAGCAAAACAGAAGTTAACATATTCCTTCCAATATTTTTTCTTTATTGCTGCCTCTGTCTGGGCTGTAGCACAGGGTAAACATGAATATCCGTATATCGTCAAGGAAGCCTACAACTCCCCAGGGGTTTCCCAACTTTTCTCATGTTATTTTTGCTCAGATCAGTGTTACCTTTTTATCTCTAGAGCATCCTCAGAGTTGATTTGAGGGATAAGAAGTGTGGCAGACACACTTTAAAGTGAATCCTAACAAGTCACACCCTTATATAATCCTCTGGTCTTGAGTGTAGGTAGAACCTGTGACTTGATTCTAACCAACACAATATGACAAAGGTGACAGCGTGTCACTCCCATGACAATATATTATGTATGAATATGTCATAGCAGATGAGAGAGAGATATATTGATTCTCCTGATGGCCTTGAAGAAGCATAGAGCCATGCTGTGAACTGTCTATGAAAGGGGCAATGTGGCAGAGGAGTGTAGCTGTCCTCCTGCCAACAGCCAGTAGGCAGCCAAGAATCTTGGTCACACAGCAATAAGCAAATTAATTCTGTCAACAGCCTGAATAAGCTTGAAAGCAGATTCTTCTCTAGTCAAGTGTCCAACAAGACTCCAGCTGGCTAATATCTTGATTGTGGTCTGAGTACAGGACCCTGCCAAGCAATGCCCACACTTTTTTCCCAGAGAAACCATGGGATAATAAATGTGTGTTGCTTTAAGCCATTGGATATGTGGTAATTTGTTATGCAACAGCAGAAAACTAATACAGCAGGAAATAGACTAAGCTAGTTTTAGAACTTCATAGAACTCAGAGACTAGGAGTATAAAAACATGTACTTTTATCATTTCACAGTGAGGGGTGAGCGTTATTTAGAAGGTAGGATTGCCATGGTTCAATCAAGGTCATTGTCTGAAAGTTGTTTTAGGAACACAAATAATATTTTCAGATCTATTTTTTAAATTCAAATGAATAGCTATGATTTGTTACAGATCATTAGGGATGACTCTCAATATCTCTCATGTTTCACTTCTCTGTAAAATGTTGATAAAATAGATAAACTTTAATGCTATTCATACATATGTTCAATAAATTAATATTCATTCTTTCCATGGGAATTTCCCTAACTGTCACATAAATTTATGATATGTGTGGAATCCTGATTTTTTACTGATGTTTACTGTCTTTAAAATAAAACTAATTTAAGATTCATGAAGAAGTAATATATCAGTCTAATAGAATCAGTCATAGTTCATCAAAACGCAATACAATGTTGGCATTGTAGTAATTTTGCCCATAATTCTCTTTTAAGAACTGTGCTTAGGCGAAGCTCAATTGAGTCTTTTAGAGTATACCTTAAGAATGGGTACAAAGTGAGTGGACTAACATACATATGACCATCACATAGGTCATTTCCTGGTAAGTCAATGACAAAATGGGATTCACACTTCCTGATAGTCATCAATTTCCTGGGAAGTGTCATACATATTGATTGTTTTTGTTTCATCAATACCCATTGATTATATCACAGAATTTGTACTGATGGGAATATAACAAGTATCTGCTGAAAGTTACATTTTCTTTCCTGCTCAGTCAGTCACCCCGATGATCATGTCATATCCACCAATTCTATCACTTTCACATTCTGTCTGATTAACTAATTTTAAATTCTGGTTATGATAAAGTAAAGGCACTGTTTACAACACTTTTTCCTCTTACAGCACTCAGCTATTAAAAATATCAACTCTCTTGCCTGACCAGGCAATGACGCAGTGAGTAGAGCATCGGACTGGGATGCGGAGGACCCAGGTTCGAGACCCCGAGGTTGCCAGCTTGAGCACGGGCTCATCTGGTTTGAGCAAAAGCTCAGCAGCTTAGACCCATGGTCGCTGGCTTGAGCAAGGGGTTACTTGGTCTTCTGAAGGCCCACGGTAAAGGTACATATGAGAGAGCAGTCACTGAACAACTAAAGTGTCGCAACGAAAAACTGATGATTGATACTTCTCATCTCTCTCCGTTCCTGTCTGTCTGTCCCTATCTATCCCTCTCTCTGACTCTCGCTGTCTCTGTAAAAAAAAAAAAAGAAAAATAAAGAAAAGAATATCAACTCTTACAGCCTTAGTTTTCAGGATACCAACAAAATTTGGAGATTTGAATACTCTGTATTATCATAAGAACTTACAGTTTTGGTTTTCCTTTTTTTCGTACAATAGAAGAATAACAGCCTGACCTGTGGTGGCACAGTGGATAAAGCATTGACCTGTAATACTAAAATTGCTTCTTCAAAACCCCAGACTGGTCAAGGCACATATAAGAAACAACTACTACAAGTTGATGCTTCCCGTTTCTACTCCCTCTTACTCCTTCTCTGTAAAAATCAATAAATAAAATCTAAAAAATAAAAGAAATAAAATTGTTCTCGTTCAGAAAGTATTGGAAGATTATATAAACTTATGTCACCACAAAAAAGGAGGAGAAAATAATTTCTTAATTGCTAATGATTTGGTCTTTGGGATAAAATGATTATTTTTTCTGTAAGGGAAGCAGGGAAATAAAAAGAATAGGGGATACAAATGAAGAAATTAAGAGTGTATATGGGATAGGACACAAGGAAAGATTTCAGAGAAGGGAAACTAGTGTTGGGGGTCATTAGACATGGGTATACAAGCTTGGTTGTTGTTTCTGGGGATGCTGCAGAAGGAAAGGCAATGAGGCCCCCTGTCTGGGAAAATATAGGTGAGTGGAAATAAAATGGAATATCTAATGGATCCAAAATTAACATATAATATTTAGGTAGAAGCTAATTATTTTCCTGCTAATCACTAATTCTTTCCTTGAATAAGAACTCATGTCACATTCTCAAGCTAGTGTATCTTTGCCTCCCTCCAAATACAAATCTTCTCTACTTTCATCAGTATCTTAGTGTCTAAATGGCTCAGACAGAGATTTTTGGCAGTGCTAGTAAGCTTTGTGTAGGTTAATGTCCTTGAACACTTGTATTGTGAAGTGGAAGATTCTAGATACTTGTTATGATGAATTTTTAGAGAGAATTAAAACCACCTCCATCAACATAGTTCACCATTTAAGGCTGAGAACCGAGACCACTTTTGCCAATATGACTTCAATATTTGTTCCCCAGAACTTGTCGTGGAAGATAAAAATTTTAAACTAATCCATTATTTTAGGGTTTTTTTTTTCAAAAATTCTCAAAAACCAGTTCATCCTGCCAAAGAGTTTATTCCTTGAGACAAACATCTTTTTTGAGCACAATTGATTGTTCACTTTAGCAAGCACTCACTTATCACAGAAGAGTTGACTCATCAAGACTCATGTCAAGATGTTCACCTAACAGTGTTCATCACTTGTAACTTAGAGTCAGACTTTGCCAATCTCCATCAGTTTCCTGTCTTAGAAGATCCATATTAAACAACTGTCATTCTAGACTCCCATAACCCTGTAAATATTATCTCTAGACACCTTATCCTGATAATATATTAAGGCTCTGTCAAGGTGGTAGAATCCTCTTTATTGAAGTAAATATAATCAAGTTTGCCTTCCCTCATTACCAGGTTTTCTGATGGTCTATTAGGGAATCAACTGTAGCAAAGCCACTGAATCTGTACTTGGGTGGTGGGGCTGAATGAAGCAATCTAAGAACATTTCTCTTACACTTATAGAAAATGTTGATGCATCAATGTTTTAATAGTGATAATTTAATGTTGGTTTTCTTTTGGGTCTTTGTTTTATGTGGTCCATGATGTGTTCCAAAAGATGACAGAGAATTAATACTAAGTTAAAAATAGTATAGAGGAACAATAAAGCTAAGTAACTTATTATTAACTTATATTTAACCCTAATATTTCTTTATAAAAAAGAAAAAGGGAGATCACTCTTTTGGTTGACAAGATGTGTTATGTGTTACACCTTAGGAACCGGCAAGGCTGAATACCAAGTTCTATAATGTGCCTATCTATATGTCTCTTTGTGTACATCACTGATGTGTATGTTTGTGTGTAGCTGGGAGAGGTGCCTGTGTCATGTTTACTCCTTACTAAGCATTTCAATAGGTCTAGTAGGATTATATGTCAAAGGTCCAGACACCATGCACAAACAATCTAAATGCTGCAAAAACTCTAAACCCTATAGCTAACACTTTGGATAGTTCTATGGAATTATAGGGAAACAAAATTTTGGATTGATAATCTATGTTTAGGACAACATTTGAAAATGAGATTCTTGCCTGACCAGGTAGTAGCACAGTAGATAGAGCATCAACCTGGGATGCTGAGGACCCAGGCTCAAAACACCAAGGACATTGGCTTGAGCGTGGGCTCATCCAGCTTGAGTACAGGGTCACTGGCTTGAGCCCAAGGTCGCTGGTTTAAGCTAGGGGTCACTGGTCAGCTGGAGCCCCATGGTCAAGGCACATATGTGAAAGCAGTCATTGAACAACTAAGAAGCTGCAATGAAGAACTGATGCTTCTCATCTCTCTCCCTTCCTGTCTGTCTGTTCCTGTCTGTCCTTCTCTCATGCTCTCTCTCTTACTTAAAAAAAAAAGAAAAGAGATTCTTTCCAAAGATTATTTTCTGGTAAAATAATTGGAAATGCAATTGTATATCAAAACTCTTTGGAGTACTTTATGTCAAATTCCTTCTTTCAGCATCGTCAGAGATGCGATACTCCTTTTTAAAGAATTAGGTTTTTCCACTAGTTTGTAATCATTGCTTTTCATAATGTTAGTCAAAACTACCATTTGCATATTTTATGTAATTTTCCTTTGTCATTATCAGAAAAACAAAGTTCCTTTACAAAGCAGCATTTTGTTCCACTGGGATTTAATCATCGTTCTTCATAATCAAATGTGTCACATCTTGGCCACTGGAGTGGCAGTCCGCTTTTCGTCTCCTCTTACATACTCCAACCTCCAGTCACTGCACAATTTTCCCCATGAAATAGCTGAACTTGATCAGAATAGCAATGATGGTGAATGCCATGTTACATGGTAGAACAGCTGAACAGGATACCGTCTTCAGGTATCAAGTGCTTTTTGACAATTTCAGGGAATAGTGGAATTCATGTAGATTTCATTTTACCTCTGAAATTAAAATGATTACGATACCCTGGATTTGAGAAATAAGTAGAGATATCACAAGGAAGAATACATCTTTTTGTTTAAATATACAGGTTTAAGAATGGTGATATTCAAAATATTTAACAGCCAATATGGCACAGGCAATAACCAGTCATCGCAGATACCTGTGTGATCCTACTGGTGAATATTACCTGAATACCAGTTCAAAGCATAAATTCAATTTAAAAGTGGCAACTAGAGATAAATTGCAGAGGAGTGACACATAGTATGTTTCTTTTAAGACATAAGTATAGGAGACAAAAGCAGTCACAAAAAATGTTTTAAAAGTGGAATTTTAGAAAATTCAAAACATGTAGCAAAAGGTTACTATATGTATATAACCGAGTATAGAGTTAAAGTGGGCTTAGAATGTTGATATGCTGTTTTAATAAACTGTGAATGTTTATTAAATACTTGTATGTGGACTCTAAAAATAAAAAAAAAAACAGAAAATTCATCGACATAAAAAGTAAAATGGTGTTTGAAGGTGCTAAGGATGAAGAAAATGAGGAGATGTTTGCTAATGGGTACACATTTACAGTTACAAAACGAATAATTTCTAGGGATCTAAAGCATGGCATGGTGACTATACTGTATTATTTTCTTGGAAGTGTTGCTAAGAAAATAGATTTTTTATGTTTTGGTCACACACACAAATTGTAATTATGTTGAGGCAATGAATGTATTAACTAAACAAATTATGGTGACCATTTTACAATATATATTTGTATATGAAGTCATTGCATTATACATCTTTAACTTATATAATGTTCTATGTCATTGTATCTCAATAATGGTAGGGAAAAAAGCAAGCCACTCTACTAATGTACATTCAATGACACTATTAAGGAATATTTTATATAGAAAAGAACTATGTGGACTTTTAAAAATATTGTATGATTGTTGTTATAATTGTTGAATAAATTTTAAAAGATACTTAGCTAAGCATATTTTTGTTCAGGGATACTTTCCAATACATTTGTCAAAACACAGATCTGAAGGTGACAAGAAGAAGGAAAAACCATTTAATATTATAATTAAACTGTGCTGCTTACTTCTGAAACTCTTACTGAGGATAAGGAAAAGAAATCCCACCATGGCCGCATAGCTTGGTTGGTTAGAGCATCATCCTGGAGAATGGATATTATCAGTTCGATTCCCCTGTCAGGGCACATACAGGAGCAGCTTGATGTTCCTATCTATCTCTCTGCCTCTATCCAAAAAAAGAAAAGAAAAGGAAAGAAAGAAAGAAAGAAAGAGAGAGAGAGAGAGAGAGAGAGAGAGAGAGAGAGAAAGAGAGAGAGAGAAAGAGAGAGGAAGGAAGGAAGGAAGGAAGGAAGGAAGGAAGGAAGGAAGGAAGGAAGGAAGGAAGGAAGGAAGGAAGGACAGAAAGAAAGAAAGAAAGAAAGAAAGAAAGAAAGAAAGAAAGAAAGAAAGAAAGAAAGAAAGAAAGAAAGAAAGAAAGAGACAGGGAAGGAGAAAGAAAGAAAAGAAAGCAAAGGAAAGGAAAAGAAATAAGAAAAGAAAAAGAAATCCCTAACTTGTTTAAATAAATATAGTTTCTGGACCTGTTTACCAGCAACTGAATATAGATCCCAGTTGCTATAGTTCTAAAAGTTTTACTCAATTCAAAATAATTGTGCACTGGGGGGAATAACTGATTTAATGTCTTGAGGCAGGACAAAATGAATAAAGAATTGGAAGACCTTAGTGCCCCAAAAGAAAGATACCTTCAAAGTAGATCTAACAGTACAGTTCAAAGCTCAAAGCCCTGTCCTATAAATGCTCCCACTGGGCCCTGGCTGGTTGGCTCAGTGGTAGAGTGTCGGTCTGGCGTGGAGGAGTCCTAGGTTCAATTCCTGGCCAGGGCACACAGGAGAAGCGCCCATCTGCTTCTCCACCCCTCCCCCTCTCCTTCCTCTCTGTCTCTCTCTTCCCCTCCTGCAGCCAAGGCTCCATTGGAGCAAAGTTGGCCCGGGTGCTGGGGATGGCTCTATGGCCTCTACCTCAGGCGCTAGAATGGCTCTGGTTGCAACAGAGCAATGCCCCAGATGGGCAGAGCATCACCCCCTAGTGGGCATGCTGGGTGGATCCCGGTGGGGCGCATGCGGGAGTCTGTCTGACTGACTCCCCATTTCCAACTTCAGAAAAATACAAAAAAAAAAAAAAAATCTCCCACTGGCCAAGTTGTTAAACACTAAAAAATCAAAAAGTGAAATATAATTATAACTGTTAGAAACTGTGAAAAGCCTTGGGTACATATTGCAAATGGACAAGTTAATTAAAATGTATAAAAGTTCATTGGAAATATATAAGCAGATGATGCTAACAGAATATGCTTAAATACAGAGGCAATCTATTAGGAATTTCTATTTTTTTCTTTTATTTTAAATTGTGGGTTGCTATATAGATTTGTATCTCCTTTTAGTAAGGGCTACTGGTTATAAGGAACTGTAGAAAGGCTACGTAATTCACAGAAGTCAGGCATTGTATAAAGTCAGGAGACATAGTCAGTGCTGGTGCTCCCACACAATGACCTGACATGAGAGGCTAGCCATGAGTTGCAAAATGATAGACCAGCTAAAAATCCAGAGATAAGACCTGATCACACAGACATAATGCTTGCTTTTCTTGGAGCAGACATATTTTAGGGAACTTAATATCTAATAATAAATTCCTATAAGGTATTATGAAGTAACTTTTGAACTAAGAAAAAATATTTCCATATCAAAACTTGATGGCCATGTGATTAGAGAGAGACATCACAATCAGATCAGGCATGGATTTGCAAATTCTAATTGAATTAGCAATGAATCTTAACTCTAGGGAGGGTCTCAGCCAGTGGATTTGGGCTCAGGTTTTAATCGCTTTCATAGATAAAATTAGACTCTGTGTTCTCACCAGAATCAGCAACCTTGGCTTATCAGACACAATGCTCATTTTCTTTTGGGTCTGCTGGTATAGTTGTAACCTCAGGTAGAATTAGACATGTACAGAGTTAATAAATAAATAGGACAAGTCTTCAGTGTTGATATTTTAATATTAGTTTAACTGTATGTATAGTAATAACTTTTATTATCATAGTAATAATTTGTATATGATGGATATTGGAAGGAACTGAGGACCTTTGAGATATTGGACTTATCGTTATAAAGACACTTTTAGAGCATTTGACTTAATTTATAATCAACAATTAAATGTCTAACCTGACCAGGTGGTGGCACAGTGGATAGAGTGTTGACCTGGGATACTGATGACCCAGGTTCAAAACCCTGTGGAGGCCGGTTTGAGCACGGGCTCACCAGCTTGAGTGTGGGATCTTTGGTTTGGGTGTGCGATCATCGACATGATCTTATGGTCCTCGGCTTGAGTCCAAAGGTCATTGGCTTGAAGTCCAAGGTTGGTAGTTTCAACAGCTCCACTGGATCCCCCCGCCTACCCCCAAGGCACGTATGAGAAGCAATCAATGAACAACTAAAGTGACACAACTACAAGTTGATGCTTCTCAACTGTATTTTATTTATTTTAATGATATTGTTTGTGGAAGAATATTTAATTTTTTAAAATTAATTTTTGGAATTATAACTTTATTGAGTTTCAGAAAAGTAGTAGTAAACATTCCTCTTCATATGGAAATGTCCTTCACTTAGTAATATTTTCCACAACACTTGTGTCAAGTTTTTATGTTTTCTAAGGGCCAAACTCCATAAGAAATGATTACTTCTAAGACAACATGCACACAAAAAATTTTAGTAGTCATGCACATTCAAATCTGAATAATGATAATGAAACCAATATGAGTTTTGTACAAGTAATACAAATACACACATACATATGCATTAAACAAAGGATGTAGAACAAAAGAAAACTACACCATAAAAAAAGTATTCGAACAAATATTTGTCATCTTAAATTAGTCACAAGGTATTTTCTTTTTTAAAAATGTTTGTTTTATTGATATTAGAGAAAAAAAGGAAGAGGGTAGGAGAGAGACAGGAAAATCTCTTCCTGTATGTGCCCTGACCAGGGATTGAACCAGCAATCTCCATGCTTCAGGTTGAAGCTCTAACAAACTGAGCCATCAAGCCAGGGTGGTATTTGTTCTTAAACACAACACAAAACCATTTAATGTTCTGTGTAAATGTTTTAAAGAATATAATAAAGATTTTAGTAGAGAGAAGAAATAAATTTTGACTTGCTAGGGCTCTAGGAAGCCAAAGAAGAAAAAAAATTCAGAGATTAAGGACATTAGAATCAACTCACGAAAGGGCGTGATTGAAAACTAAATGAAGAACTTGCTAGCAGGCTTTTGATTATTACCAAAAAAAACCCTGAAAAGATTAGAAGACTAATCAGGGATAACTTAAATGATAAATATGGAATAAAGTTAAATATAAAAAGTATTTAACTTAAAACAGAATATGTCATCATTGAAATTAATATCATAATGCACAGACCAAAAGGGCACATTGACTTTAAGAAAACTGAAATGGCCTGACCTGTGGTGGCGCAGTGGGATAAAGCGTCGACCTGGAACACTGAGGTTGCCGGTTCGAAACCCTGGGCTTGCCTGGTCAAGGCACATATGGGAGTTGATGCTTCCTGCTCCTCCCCTTTCTCTCTCTCTCTCTCTCTCTCTCTCTCTCTCTCTCTCTTTCTCTCTCTCTCTCTCCCCCCTCTCTCTCTAAAAAAAAAAAGAAAGAAAACTGAAATGAAATGCTGAATGCCAAGACATGTAGTGATAAACTATTGAATATTAAGTACATTAAAACTGTATAAATAATCACTGGTAGAGGCAAAGCAAGTAAAGCACAAGGTGGTAGAAAGTATATTGCTCTCAGTTTCCTACAATTCAACATTCATCTCAAGAAGATTATGCAGAGCCTGACCAGGCGGTGGTGCAGTGGATAGAGCATCGGACTGGGATGTGGAAGACCTAGGTTCGAGACCCCGAGGTCGCCAGCTTGAGGTGGGCTCATCTGGTTTGAGCTAGGCTCACCAGCTTGAGCCCAAGTTCGCTGGCTCGAGCAAGGGGTCACTTGGTCTGCTGTAGCCCTCCAGTCAAGGCACATATCAGAAATCAATCAATGAACAACTAAGGAGCCGCAACAAAGATTTGATGTTTCTCATCTCTCTCCCTTCCTTTCTGTCTGTCCCTATCTGTCCCTCTCTCTGACTATCTCTATCTCTGCCACACACACAAAAAAAATGATTATGCAGAAAAGTTACTCAATTTTTGTGGAAAAGACTGATTCAAGAATTTTATTGTCAGCCAAGTTTTTCTTCAAGTGAAAATATAATAGAAAATATTCTAAGGCATATAATACCCAGAAAATATAATTTCCTTCTTATAAGTCAATGTTACAAACAAAAACTACTTGATCATGAAATATAACTAATTAGTTGTGTGATTTCAAATATAACAAGAATGATATAGACAGAGTACACCTTGTAATGACAAAGAAATCAATTCAAATTTAGAGATTGATGCTATTATAAGTTTAGAGTTAGAGAAGAGTATATAAATGTTATAAAACATGACAAGAGTAAAAGTATCCTAAGTGATTAAAAGTTGAGGATAATGGAGGTAAAATTGAAAATTGGAATAAGTGGTTGAGTGATAGTTTTCTCAAACTTCACAATAGCATGTAGATTAGAAACACAAATGTGTATTAATAACAAAAGGGCTCCAAACTCTTAATATTATTCAAAATTTATTTTTAACTTAGTCATATCATTGGGATTAAAATAAACATTTACCTGAAGCTCTGTCAGTCCATAAAAGTAAACATATGACTTTGTCATATAAAATGAGTACATATAGTATGACTCTATCTTTGTAAAATTGTTCTAATTTTTAGAGTAGCTGATTTTTTATAAATTAGTAGCTTTCCTTTTTTATTTTTATAAACCACAATGTTGTTAGCTTTTATTGAAGGTAATTCAAAATATTTACATTTACAGATGTCTTGTAAGTACTGCCAGACAGCAACAAGACATAAATAAAATCACAGGGTTGGACACTGCTAATCATTGTGTATCCTTTGTAATTTAGAGGTCTGCAATCAGAGGTCACATCTTATTTGCAGAGACATAACCAATCTTCCTCATTCTTTCCTGCTATATTCACGTAGATCAGACCTAACAGATTCTTCAGGAACAAGCGAGCAGTTGTGCTCTGCAGCAGACAAACTTGCAATTAAGGAAGTCCAATTAAAAGCTCATTTATGTAATTGAGCAGAGATGTAATCAAGCTTAAAGAGAAGCAGAAGAACAAGATGCATGGAGTTCATTTAGGGAAATGGGCATAGTGATTCTGAACTTTAATAATTTTAAAATAATGTCTGTGGTTCCATCAAGTCAGTAAAATTTAACCTCTATTCTCTTCCAGATGAGCAGCTAGAATAAAGCCATCATGGAAGAATACTCTAAACAACTAAAATGCAAAACACGAATGAGGTTTAGAAGCATGTAGGTTTATAGCCAAAAGCAATTCTTTAAGTTCCCTGCATGCACATGGAAGGTGTATGTTATCTTCCTGCCTCACAGATTAGGATATCTGAACCCTAAAGCAATTGTAGAGCTTTATAGAACCCCTTAGTGAGATTATATCTAAATAAAATCACTGTTAGTTTTTCATTTAATTCCACACTACATCTTTGAATAAACTTAACCTTTCCATTTTTTCAAGAAACTGATTTCATTTTGACAGAAATTATAATATGCTTAATTTACTGAAAAGGTTATTATACTCCATAATAATATGATGGAAAGCAATATCAAGTCAGTAGTATCCATTTTGCCACAAATGTTCTGGGAACGAACCTAAAAAAAAACAACATCTAGCATATTTATAAGCCAAATAATATTCTGCATATTATTTTATTTCTTCTAAATCTTTCAAAAAAGAGAAATACTTACTTTGTCTTCCTAGTGAAAATTTAAAATGTTTATTCAAACTAAAACCACCAATAAAATCTAATACGCTTATTTTGTTTTAAAATATTACTGTGCTACCTTATATAAGCAAGACTAAGTTGGGAAATAAAAATTACATATTATAGTTTTTAAATGTAAACTCTGCTTCTTTAAGCAAATGTTTTAATTATTAATGCTATTGTACAAAAGGGTATTTTTCCAAAATTTTAATGTATATAATTAATCAATATACTTCAATCACTTTTTTGGTTGTGGGAAAGGGAGTTTAAAATTTATAGAAATAAAGTCCTTCTGCTTCTCAAACCCTAAAAGTAGCTATTTGTGAATTCAGTCCACTTACAAAAATCAGTAGACAGTAATTCTTTAGCAGTGCTTGTTTAGAACTTAATTCCCAAAATAAAAGTTATATTCTCTGTGACTTAACATCATATCTTTATAATTAATCTTCACTTTCAACCCAGGGCATTATATAAACATCTGTCCTATTTTCTTTATCTATATTGCTATCAATTATATCTCTTATTGGTCATATTTCCATTGTCAAACAATTTACTTAAACTTCCTCAGATGAACTTAAATTACTTCAATGGCACTACAAAATACTGAGAATTAGTAAAGGGCAATATAGAAATAGTTTCTCTGCTCCTTCACTAACACCTTTAGGGTTTGGTGTTGAAAGCTTCATAAATAATTTTCTGTTCAGCCTGACCAGGCGGTGGCACAGTGGTTGGAGCATCGAACTGGGATGCGGAGGACCCAGGTTTGAGACCCCAAGGTCACCAGCTTGAGTGTGGGCTCATCTGGATTGAGCAAAGCTCACCAGCTTAAACCCAAGGTTGCTGGCTTGAGCAAGGGATTACTCGGTCTGCTGTAGTCCCACAGTCAAGGCACATATGAGAAAGCAATCAATGAACAACTAAGGTGTCGCAATGAAAAACTAATGATTGATGCTTTTCATCTCTCTCCATTCCTGTCTGTCTGTCCCTATCTATCCCTCTCTCTGACTGTCTCTGTAAATAAATAAATAAATAAATAAATAAATAAATAAATAAATAAATAATTTTCTGTTCACGAAAGATAATTAAGAAAGAATATCATGGAATATTAAATGAAGTCTATTCTTGCCTGATCAGATGGTGGTGAAGTAGATAGAGCATCAGCCTGGGACACTGAGGACCTGGGTTCAAAACTTCAAGGTCACTGGCTTGAGTGCAGAGTCTCCATCTTGAGCATGGGCTCACCAGCTTGAGCGTAGGATCACACACATGACCGTATAGTCACTGGCTTGAGCAAGGGGTCACTGGCTCAGCTGGAGGCTCTCCCCACCCCATGGTCAAGGCACATATGAGAACGTAATCAATGAAAGACTAAGGTGCCTCAACTATGAGTTGATGCTTCTCATCTCTCCCTTCCTGTCTGTCTGTTTGTCTCTCTCTTTCTCTCTCTCTCTTGCTAATAATAATAATAATATTAATAATGTCTATTCTTAATTGCTTGTTATATAATCCAGTGGTAAAGACATATATCTTACCAGAAATGTCTGAGAAGCCTAATTTTGTTACTATTTTTGTAAATATGAAGCAACTAGGGGAGGAGTAAAGTACAGATGATTTTAGATCAATTAAGTTCAAGAGTATGGTGAATTAATAGAAAACAATATATATATATATATATATATATATATATATATATATATATATGTCAGATTTTTTCATTGACTTCTGCATTCATTTAGCAGTAGGATGAAAAAATAAATTTAAAATTTTTATAATAGCTCAAAGTATAGTGGATAAACAATAAGTATTATGTTGGGGGAAGTAATGAAAACATAGCAAGTAGATTTAAGAAATATTATTTCTTACAGCATATTCTCTTGTGTATAGTACAAACTCAGTGCATCATCACATATGTTCAGCCTAGATGATTATTCTTAAGGAGGTTATCCATCTGTCTTTTTAATACTTTTAACCATTATTCTCCCTCCTTTTTTTCCCCCCATACTCTAAAAATCCTGGCCTGAAAACAACTGGCAACTCTTGGTTCAACCTTCATCAATAAACATCCCGGTCTTTCTTAACTACACTGTTATTTCTCTTTAGCTCAGTGTAGAATCATTCCAAGTTCAGCTTTTAACATATACTGTCCCTATAGCTGCTTCCCAACCTAGTCTGAGCCACCTTCTTGGGGAGTTCTTGGGTATGCACCAATTTTATACACACTATAATATAAGTTATCAAAATATTGAGCAAAGATCCTTTTTATTTCTTTGTTATTATTTTTTAAGAGGCTAGAGAGTGCTCGTGGGTCTCAAACTGAGAACGATGAACAAGCAAACTTGACTGAGCAAAGATCATTTTTAAAAAATTCAAACAGCATTCTCTGATATGAACTGTAAAAGCAATAACATATATAATACATTTTAGCAAGATGCCATCAAATTTTAAAAAGTCTTGATCTGCAATTTTACTAAAATAAAAAAGAGTACCATTCTATAAGAGCAATTTTTCCAGGGCCACTATGTTACTTGGTTCCTATTTTGTTTTTAATGTCTGACTTGTTTTCTTATTTGTAATGTATTCCTTGGCAATATTCGCCTGTAAGAACAGTATCTGCCATTTATAAATTAGTTAATCTCACATATATATGAATATCTGTTTAGGTTATAAATTAAGCAGCTATGAGAATGTGCTTTTTATCCAACTATCATGCTGTGACATGTTGTGATGGACAGCAGAGACATACACATAGTTTTCCTTCATGGGCTGACTTGTTGTCTCAATTCCTCTCAGTCCCTTCAGGTTACTGTTTCTGCTGCCTTTTCAAGGTCATCGCTTTCTCTAACAGCTGGCATACAATGACTGCTTAACATGGGGGATGGGGTCCAGTGGGTATAAAGGTTTAGCCTTTTGATCCCTTGAGGGACAATTCTGAAGGATGAGTCTAATTCCAGAACCTCACCCATGGGATGGGCTGAGACTCTTAATGGGGTTTCTTCAAAATTAGATTTCTCCATAGATCCCCCTGTTTTCTTCTCCATTCCACAGCTATAAATTCCAAGGGCACTCCAGCACACACACAAAAAAAGTGGGAGCACTACCTATGGCATACCTAGTCACAATTTGCTGTACAGGTAAAATAACTTGTTTTTAAAATCTACCACATTACAGCTAAGTATCTGTAAATAATTGTATAGGCATTTTTAAATGTCAGAGAAGGTTTCTGCACTTGATAAGACAGATATTTTCCATAAAATAACTTGAGCCAAGACTTCATATGATGTATTATGTAAAAAAATTGTCAGACTGCTCCAATTAGGGTACTATGTAAAAATAGAGTCAAATTGCTTTTAAAAACCAGAGCATTCAATTATAATAATGAATAAGTGTAGAACATCTAGTCTGTCGTTCACACTGGTGATTCAAAGACAAAAATGGAAGGATTCTAACCTGACTCGGTGGTGTTGCAGCAGATAGAGTGTCAACCTGGGATGCTGAGGACCCAGGTTCAAAATCCTGACGTCATTGGCATGAGCTTGGGATCATCAACATGGTCACTGGGTTGAGCCCAATGGTCCCCAGCCTTGAAGCCAAGTTCAATAGCTTGAGGTCAAGGTCACTGGTTTGAGCAAAGGGTCACTGGCTTGGCTGGAGCTTCCCCTCCCCACCTCTTTAAGTCACAAATGAGAAGCAATCAGTGAACAACTAAAGTGCTGCAACAAGAAGTTGATGCTTCTCATCTCTCTCCCTTCCTCTTTGTCTGCCAGTCTCTCTCTATCTCTCCCTCTCTATCTTTCATGTGTGCTCTTAAAGAAAATAATTCTATATTATATGAATTAAAATGAGAATTTTTATATATTTTGACCCAAATAACTATCACATATTTAATTATTGTTGTAATTACTCTTTACAAAGTTGACTAATTATTAATAAAATAAATATGTAAATATAGATTTACTTTTCAAGACAAATTCCTTTCTAAAATATTTATAAGTCATTACTATTCCGAATAAAACTTTTAAAGAAAATAGACTTTCACAGTATGTTCTTCCCATAAACTATGATGACTTCTGGTTACTGGTCTGATATATAAAGAACTTGAAAGTCATAAGGTCCCATCCTCACAAAAAGCTGAACAAAGTGAAAAATCAACAACTTATCTGAGATCCATTAGAGAAATGAGGTCTCAGGGTAATCCACTGGTCCAAAAAGTAGAGAGATGAATGTAGAGAATCTAAGTTTACCAGAAGCAGCAGTCATAGCTTAAGATTTGTAGAAAGACTTAAAGAGTAATTGATTAATTGTTATAGACTGAGTATGGACTCATTTAAGAGATGAAAACTCCCAGGATCCCACCCTTAGGGCGACCTCCACATTTTTACCACCAGGCATTGAATTTTACCACCAGGATTTCTGGGTGAAGATCGGAGAAAAATCTCACGCATCTATCAGTGGGAAGGGAAAAGCAACCATTCTGAAATACATCTAGAGGTTCTGTCCTCATTAACAAAAGGCTGCCCTCAAGGGAAATTATTTTCCCAAAGCCTAACAAATGTGGGTTTTAACAGAGCCCCTGAGGTAGAGAAAGAGAAATATCCAACTTCAGGCCCCTCTAGTCTTCCATATGGGGGAAGGAAAATACCATATCTAGCCCATCTTGTATGTGTAAAATAGCTGAGAAGTATAGGTGAAGGTCACAGTCCAGGGCCACAGGCCTACTAAAACTAGTACTAAGACCTAATAATAGTGAATAAAAAACACTTCCCCTCTACGTCCTAACTTAGCACCACAACAAGAGGGCTCCTGAATAATAACTAGGCATTGAAGCTGAAAAGAATTCCAAAACTCAGACTCTACTTAAGGAGTCACTAGAAAACCTTAAATAAAACAGAGGAGGCAAAAACAAGGACACCAGGGAAGTATTAACCTCTGGCACTAACGCTAGAGCAAACAGTAAATCAGCATAACATACAGTCAGATAAACCTAAAACCCTACATAAAACAGCTATCTAGGTCCATTTCATTTACGCAACACATCCTGTCTTTTAACAAAAAAGTACAAAGCATGAAAAACACAGTGTGAAGAAACAAAACCAAGCATCAATACCTGACTCAGCTGTAACAGAGATATTGGAGTTATCAGACTGAGCTTTAAAACTTATGATTACTATACTGTTTTCTAATGGTAAAAGTGGATAATAAGCAAGAACAGATGGGCAATGGAAACAGAGAGATGGAAAACTCTTAAGAAAAATAAAAAAGGATGCTAGAAATCAAAACCACGTAACCAAAAAATAGATGACTTTGATGGACCAGTCAGTAGAGAGGACAAAGTTGAAGAAAGAAACAACAAACTTGGGGATGAGTTAATAAAAGTTTCCCAAACAGAAAAGCAAACATAAAAAATAAAATAAAATAGTGGATCCCCAAACTATGAGACAATTTTAAAGGTGTAACATTCTTGTAATGGGAACACCAGAAGGAAAAGAAAGGAACAGAGTTTCTGTTTGGGATGATTAAAACATACTAGAAATAAATACTAGTAATATAATTAATGTCATTTAATTGTAAACAAAATGGTCAAAATGGCCAATTTTGCCTTATTTATATTTTACAATTTTCATTGTGAGAAAAATGGAAAAAATAAAGGTCTGTTGTTAAAGATAAAGTGTATCTGGTTGCTTAGCAGAATATACACATTTTGAATAAAGATTAACTCTATACAATGCAAATAAAAATAGATCTGTTTTGAGGATATAGAAGCATATTTATTTTGCTCATTTTTTTAATTGATTAATTTTAGAGAGACAGAGGAAAGAAGAGAGGGAGAGAGAAGCATTCATATGCTGTTCCACTTAGTTGTGCACTCATTGGTTGCTTCCCTTATGTGCCCTGACCAGGGATCAAACCCTCAATCTTGGTGCTTCTAGACGATGCTCTAAATTACTTAGCAACCAGCCAGGCCCACTCAAGTTTTTTCTAATATAAACTGAAAGTTTAGCAAACAGTTATTAGTATCAAGTATTTATCAGGCATTAGGCTGGGTTGAAGAAAGAAAATATGTGGTGGAGTTTGGCAAGATGAACAACATTCAAATTCTCTTTTTCCACAAATCCCTAGAGTTAAGTTTGGGTCACATGGAGTTCCAGACTATAGAATATGGGCAGAATTGATACATGGCACTTTCTAGTCCTGACTACTAAGCTAACCCCCATGTCAGTTAGCCTTCCTTTTTCTCTAGGCTTGCTGCAGAAGGCTCACAGGAGATGTCTGAGGCCCTGAAAGTGGTGGACCCACTTAATGAAAGGAGCAGCTAATTCTGAATCCCCCTTTGAAAGTTTCCCACCAATAGCCAATTGAAGAAGAGATACACTTCCATTCTGTTAAGCCACTGAAATCTGGGAGGTGTTTGTGATAATAGATATTCCACTTTGAAGAAGAAACAAAAATAAGACATGGTCCCTTTACTTGAAGCCCTTACTATTTTAATGATGCAGAGCATATATACCCACATTTTATCGTTACCTACTATTGTCTTCCCCACGCTACCAAAATTTTTTCTTAGTTCTGGAAATAGACATAAAACACTTCTGCTTTGCTTTTTTAAATTAAATGATCTGTTTTCCTTTCTGAATATTGTGAGATACTTGATCCTTACTCTGTATCCTCATTACCTAGTACAACTCCTGGTGCTTGGTAGGCACTTAAGAGATATTTGATGAATAAATAAATGAATGAATTCCACGTGGAAACAAAATCAATCAAACAAATAAGCACTGAAAAAATCCTCCTGACAATGATAGTGATGCAGTAACAATTAAAATATATTTCATCTTGTGAAATTTCTAATTTACTATCTTGTAAGTATCCTTATTTCCTTAAAAATTAAGATGCTTGACAGTATAAAATTTAGTGGTATTTCCTGTTGCCATTGGTACTTTCATCTCATTAAAATGTAATATTCAGAAGAATGCTTTTAAAATTCTATCCACAAAGGAAGCTAATAAAAATGATAAACGAGTTATTTTATAAAGGAGAAAACACGTATTTAAAATAGAGCATATAACTGTCTCAAATATTCCTAGAGGTATATATTAAAATAACTGGGTATATATTCCAGGTATAAATCCCAACAATTTCTTAAAAAACAAAGTAAGTAGACCAATACAAATGATATTTCTAAATCTAGGCTTCTACTATTTACTAAATATTAGTAAGAATAAAAGAAAAAAATACATTACTTTTATTACCTGTAATTTCATTCATTTTAAAAAAACCAGACACCTAAGATAAACTTTACAGAATTTAATATCAAGTATCTTATGTGTTCACATCATAAACTTGATTGTTCAATAAGTAAGCAATAAAAAACAGATTTATGGAGTAAAATATCAGGAATTCCATGACAAACCAAAAGGGAAAGAAACTGATTCATCATGATCACAACCAAGGTCCAACAATTTTACCAATGCCTGGAATAAAAATATATCATTCTGAAAGTCTAATATATATGATATATATTATACTATTTTTCATTAGAAATAGTTCCTTGCATCTCATATAGGGAATTAAATAAAGTATGATTGAAGATATCTTAGTTAACTTTTAGTCTCAATTTCATATTGGCTTTGGAGTTACATAGGTTTATTTAAAGAGAATTTCCATGTAATTAATTTACTGTGTTTCTATATCTTTCTATAATTTTGTTGAATTTAACTTTGTAATTATTTCTAAATAATGTTATTAAAATGTTATGCATGTGTATTTTCATTTTTACTTGGTTCAAATGCATGAAGTTGAATAAACACAAAGTGATTTTTTAAGTTTGAAAAAATAATTTTTATTTTTAAATGAAAACTTTAAATTGTATTTTTTAATTATAGCTTACACTCAATATTATTTTGTATTAGTTTCAGGTATACAGTATGATGGTTAGTGCTTGATTTTCTTTTAAATACATGTAATAAGTGTTTGAGAGTCTATAGGCCTCAGTTTCTTCATATGTAAAATGGGATGTTATTGACGCATAGATTGATATACAGAATTGAGAGGGGTGGAGGGAGGTGGAAGAAAGTATAGAGGGAATAAATTGTGATAAAAGGAGACTTGACTTGGGAGGTGAGCACACAATACAGTGTACAGATGATGTGTTGTGAAATTGTATATCTGAAACCTGCATAATTTTGTTACCCAATGTTACCTCAATAAATTCAATAGAAAGAAGAAAAAATAAAAATAAATAATAAATAAATAAAATAATATAAAACAACACAATACCTGGCATATGTGTTTAAGTGTTAGTCATCATAATTTAGTTTGGGTTGCAATTACAAGTTGAGGAAAAGTACTGTAAGATTAAAACAAGAACAAATTATATATAATAAGGTAAAGGAGACTCACATGCCAGATACTTAAAAATTCAAACTATGTCCTTCTTCATTCCCTAAGTTGGGAGTGGCATTATCATTAGTCTCAAACAAAAGATCATCAATAATTGAATACACCACTCTTGTGTAAATACAAATCTTTGAAACCCTTAGTTTTTCCTTGTAACTCTTTAATAACTTGATTTAAACTTCAGATGATACAAAGCAGGAACTAACTATTCAAATGATGTCTGGAATTAAGTTATACAAAATATAACTGTTAGAGTTTGTGTGGAGTTTTAGAAAACATTCTCTCTGACACAGTAAGACAGAAGGGTCAATATTTGGAGCCAAGAAATGCTTCCCTCCATGTTTATATTTTTCCCACTGTTAGGAACCTAAATTGACAGAATATTATAGCTCAGGTGTTGCCTTGTGTTATGAACAGGGTGTTATCAAGGCAAATGTGAAACCCAATTTAGAGTTTGTTTTTCCTTTTTCATTACATATTTACGAATACGGCACTCCAGGCAACAATCCAAGTTGCTAGCGTGTAGATATTTTGCTCTTGGTTTGTGGTGGTGGATTCAGAACTACCAATAAGACAATATGTATAAATCTATTCTACCATTATCGTGGGGAAATAACTTTTTATCTCTACTTTAAAAGCCTCTTGTGCTCTGTATAATTGTGTTCTTTAGTGTTCTGTCTTACAGAAAGAGACTAAGTTACAGAGAAACTGTAGAAATCAGTGTCACAGTAAATATCACAATTGCAACAAAGGAAAAACAGGCAAGTAGGGGAGAAAAATTAATCTTCTGATTTAAACAAAGGATAACCAGGAGGTAAAAGTGCTGGCAGGGGAGGTACATAAGTAAGTTTAAAATTTTTATTTTTGCTTTTCATTATAAATTTTTAAAAGGGAGAATGAGAAAAAGAAGAAGAGGAAGAAGAAAGACCTGTGACTCACAGAAAGCCAAATTTTAAGTCTATGAGATAAATTTTAACTATTTCTGACTTTACTCCCACACTCTGAACCATTACCCTCCTATTTATACAAAATATCGATAAAATATATTATATATCTAATGAATAAATTATACTATATTAAATAATATATATGTATTATTTCATGTCAAATGCTAAGATGAGACAACCTACATATGGACCTTGGGAAAGCAAAATTATAAAGAATGGCGTATCTCTGTTTATGTTTTGAGCTTAATGAATCTCAAGAAAGTAGAAACTATTGTGTTAAAAATATATTGATGATTTTTGATAAACAACTTGATAATAACATCTAACAAAAGTAAGACTGTGCATACCTTACAATCCCACATTTTCACTCCTAGGTGCATAAAATACAAGAATATTTATAGCAATATTGTTTGCAGTTCAAACAACTCCAAACCACCCAGAATGAATAAAATGATTTAGGTAAAGTAACTTGTATCAATATAGATGAATCTCTAAAAACTAATGTTGCACAAAAAATGACAGTTTGATGCTTGATAATAGTAAATGTCACTTGTATAAAAATAAAATTTGGCTTGACCTGGCAGTGGTACAGTGGATAGAACATCGGACTGGGATATGGAGGATCCAGGTTCAAAACCCCGAGATCATTGGCTTGAGTGTGGGCTCATCCAGCTTGAGCACAGGCTCACCAACTTGAGCATGGGGTTGCTGGCTTGAGCATGGGATCCTAGACGTGATCCCATGTTCTCTACCTTGAGCCCAAAGGTCTTTGGCTTGAAGCCCAAGGTTGTTGGTTTAAGTGTAGGCTCATCTGGTTTGAGCACAGCTCACCAGCTTAAACTCAAGGTCACTGGCTTGAGCAAGGGGTCACTCTCTCTGCTGTGGCCCCCCAGCCAAGGCACATATAAGAAAGCAATCAGTGAACAAATAAGGTGCCACAACAAAGAACTCATGCTTCTCATCTCTTTCCCTTCTTGTCTGTCTGTCCCTATCTGTCCCTCTCTCTGACTCTCTCTGTCTCTGTCAAAAATATAATAAAATAAAATAAAATTTGCATGAAATAGTCCAGAGTGGCCCTGGCCGGTTGGCTCAGTGGTAGAGCATCGGCCTGGCGTGTAGGAGTCCCGGGTTTGATTCCCGGCCAGGGCACACAGGAGAAGCGCCCATCTGCTTCTCCACCCCTCCCCCTCTCCTTCCTCTCTCTCTCTCTCTTCCCCTCCTGCAGCCAAGGCTCCACTGGAGCAAAGTTGGCCCGGGCGCTGAGGATGGCTCTATGGCCTCTACCTCAGGTGCTAGAATGGCTCTGGATGCAACAGAGCAACGCCCTAGATGGACAGAGCATCGCCCCCTGGTGGGCATGCCGGGTGGATCCTGGTCGGGCGCATGTGGTTGTCTGTCTGACTGTCTCCCCGTTTCCAACTTCAGAAATATACAAAAAGAAAAAAAAAGAAAAAAGAAATAGTCTACAGTGCTTAAGAAAAGCATGCAGTAGAGTCTTGTAGAATACAAGTAGTTTGCCCTGTACAGGTTCACTGATAGGCAAATCTTTTTCAATAAATATACAGTCGACTCTTCATATCCCCTAGATTCACATCTGTTGACTCAACCAACCATGGATCCAAAACAGTGTTTTCGATCCATGTTTGGGAATTCATGAATGCAGAGGATAAACTTGTTATACTAGGATTTTTGTGGGGACAAGGGTCAGCACCCCTAACTTTCACACTGTTCAAGGGTCAACTATATATATAATAGTCATGTAAGACATTATTAAGAATAGTACACAGAATTACAAGATACTGGTTACTTCATAAGGGTAGGGGGATAAAAATGGTTGTACAGGGATGTATATGGGATTATTGTTATCTTTTGTAATGTTTCATTTCTTAAACTGGGCAATTAATAAATGAGTGCATTTTATATCCATAAATATTCTGTGCGTCTTAAACTTAATTTTTAAAGTTTTCATAGAATACTAATCCATTAAAAATATTTGTGCTTAAAAAGAAAAAAAGTGGCTGGCTTACCTAGGTAGTGGCGTAGTGAATAGAACATTGGACTGGGACAAGAAGGACTGAGGTTCAAAACCCCAAGGTCACCAACTTGAGTGTGGGCGCATCAGCTTGAGTGTGGAATCATATACATGACTCCATGGTCACTGGCATGAGCCCAAAGGTTGCTGGCTTGAGCCCAAGGTTGCTGGCTTGAGCAAGGGGTCACTCACTTTGCTGTAGCCCCCTGGTCAAGCTACATATGAGAATGCAATCAATGAACAACTAAGGTGCCACAATGAAGAATTGGTACTTCTCATCTCTCTCCCTTCCTGTCTGTTTTCCCCTGCTGTCTCTCTGTCTGACTCTCTCTGTGTCTCTGTCAAAAAATAAAGAAATAAAAATAAAGAAAATGGTGGCTGGGTAATAAATATACTCTATTTGTATTAGTTATCTATTATTGCATATCAAACTATTCCAAAACATAGAAGTTTAAACAACCATTTTATTTACTCATAAAACTGTAGGTGAGGAATTCAGAGCTCAACTTGGTTGTTTTTCTACTCCAGTAACTCAGCTGCAATCAACTGGTGACACACATCTAGTACCTTCTTGCACACATCTAGTACCTTCTTGTTTCTCCATGTGGCCTCTCTCTTTCCCCTTTTGTGGCCTATTTGAGATTCCTCACAGGATGGCTGCCTTAGGATGGTTGCATGTCTTTTATGTTGATTGTTTTTTCACAGGAGGGAGCATTCCAAGTGGTAGTTTGTAGTTACAGCTTTGTTAATGTCTAATATTACAATTTATACTTTGTCTCTTCTTCCCCATTCTATTGCAGATTCAAGAGCAAGGGAAATAGACTCCAACTCTGGACGGGATATGAGTATGGCAAGGTCACATTACAAAAGAACATAACATGGTGCCTTCACTTCTAAACAATAAAATAAAACACAAAAAATCAAAACATACCAAACCTTTAAACAAAACCTATCTCATGGTCTCATGGCCCCTTATCCTCACCAACATTTTTTTTTTTTTTTAGCTTTTACGGACAAGCTTTGAAAATATTGGGGTAATCATTGTATCTCCATTCTCTTAACTCTAACCTCAGTTTTAAGCCATTCTAACTTCCTTTTTCCAGCATTACCAGATAAAACCACTCTGTTTAAAGGTCACTAGGTACCATTTAATTAAAGTCAATACCATGAATGAGAGAACAGTGACTCAACAAATAAAAGTTACATCCAGTGAAAAAAATGTTAATGCATAGTGCAGGAAGTTAAATAAGTTTAGTTAATATTAACATTACATGCATGGAACAGAAATAGGAAGTTCTCTTAAAATATTACATTACTATGTGTAAGAAATAATTAGAAATGATGGCTAAGGTAAATGATAGAATGAAAGAGTGGAAAGCAGATTGGAGGGCTGGAAGTTATAGTCAAGAAATGAGGTTTTTGGGGTCCTTTTTTTTTTACCCACACAGCACAATAAAGCAAAAGAAAAAATATTTCAAAGGCAATTTGAAAGATAAAGAAAATTGACTTAGAAGTCCCAACATCTCTTTAAGCAACAGTTCAAGAGAAAATAGGGAGATTGGAAAGGAAAAATAGCGTAATTCACTATGTTCGAAGGGATTCCCAGCACTATTTATCTTTTAGATTTAACCATATTGTTCAATGTAGCTATAAGCCATTCAGATATTCAAGCTAGAAATCTGGAGTAATTTTTGATATATTTTCCCATTCAATAATCTCAGATCAAATATATCAACAAATGCTTCCTAACAGCTTCAAATCTCTCTAGTGTCTGCCACCTCTTTGTTCCAGCTTCCTAACAGTTTGTGAATAATCTTGGTTCCATTTATTCTCCACATGATATCTACTGCATATAGGTTGAATAATCATATGTGAATTACTTAGTTTACCATGACTACTGGGTGAGATAGATTGTGTGGGATGTAGTGGTATAGCCATGTATCTGCAAACCTTGATATAATACACCCTCACTAATTTTGTCCCGAAAGGTCAGTAATCCTAGGTGATGCAAAGAGTTAGAAATAATATCAGGGCTAAAACCCAGGTTTTCTAATTGTCTGTCTGAATGTTTCTTCCTTAAATAATTATTGTCTTCCATATTTGATATGTTCAATAAATCTTTATTACATTAAAGAATGCATATATTTATATAATATACATTCATATAAAATGCCTAATACAAACAATGCCAAACTGCATTTGTTGTTACCATTTATAGGCTTCTTAAAAGAACAATGTGAAATTCTCTGAGTGGCTCTCATTAGATTTATACTTAGGGGAGACAGTCAGCAGGATTGATTTATAGAATTTCAAACAGCTTCATATTCTATTCTGTTTTTTATTTACTCTGTCAAAACTACTAATTATCTCTTGGCTTCCTAATTTTCAGCCTAGAGGAGCAGTTTTTTAAATGCAAACACAATTTTTATCCAAGTCCTAGGTTCTAACATTGGACTACATGCTATAGAGCAGGGGTTGGGAACCTATGGCTCACAAGCCAGCTGTGGCTCTTTTGATGGCTGCATATGGTTCGCAGACAAATCTTCAATAAAAAATAATAACGTTAAAAATATAAAATATTCTCATGTATTACAACTCATTCATTTCCTACCGCTCATGTTCATGGTTACGGGTGGCTGGAGCCAATCACACCTGTCCTCCGGTGTTGGTGACAACACCAAATTTTTATTGGATAATGAGTAATGTACAAGGGTCGTTGTGAGGTCAGGAAGTAAACTTTCCTCCTTTTAATCAAGTAGTCAGCTAGCTAATTGCAGAAACACTTTTGATGAAGAAGATGGCTAAAAGAAAAAAAAAGATGAGAAGTATCGTACTTTTCAGCAGGAATGGACAGAGGAATTCGCCTTTGTGGAGAGAGCAGGTTCTGCAGTGTGTCTAATATGCAATGATAAAATTGCATCAATAAAACGGTCAAATATAAAGCGGCACTTTGACACACACCATACTACATTTGTATCGAAATATCCAGTGGGGGACAGCAGGAAGAAAGCATATCAAGAGCTACTGTGTAGAGTGCAAGCTAGTCAGCAGCAACTCCATGTTTGGACTCAACAAGGTGACTGTTATCCAGCTAGCTTTGCTGGTGCTTTATCAATTGTGAGAAACAGAAAGCCATTCAAGATGGGGAGTATGTCAAAACATTCTTGCTTGATGTTGCCAATGAACTTTTTGACGACTTTTCGGATAAAGACAAGATAATCAAACGAATAAAAGACATGCCTCTGTCGGCAAGAACTGTTCACAATTGTACCATCATGATGACAAATCAAATTGAGGTAACACAAGTGCAGGACATAAATGCAGCACCATTCTTTTCTCTCGCTTTGGATGAGTCAACAGACGTAAGCCATTTATCCCAGTTCAGCGTGATTGCAAGGTATGCTGTCGGTGATACACTACATGGGGAAAGTCTTGCTGTTTTGCCTATGAAAGAGACAACAAGAGGGGAGGATTTATTCAAGTCTTTCACTGAGTTCGCTAAAGAAAAAAAAAATCTACCGATGGATAAACTTATTTCGATGTGTATTGATGGTGCTCTGTGCATGGTGGGGAAAAACAGAGGATTCATAGCGTTTCCTCGTGAACATGAAAAGAGACTCATCCTAAGTTTTCACTGCATCTTACATCAGGAGGTGCTTTGTGCTCAGATGTGTAGCGAGCAGCTTGCTGAGGTGATGTCGCTGGTGGTTTGGGTAGTCAACTTTATTGTTGTCCGAGCTTTAAATGATCGCCAGTTTAAAACACTGCTGGATGAAGTTGGGAATAATTATCCTGGTCTGCTTCTGCACAGCAATGTGCATTGGTTGTTAAGAGGGGAAGGTGCTCAACCATTTCGCAGCTTGTCTGAGAAACATTCAGACTTTTCATGAAATGAAAAACGTCGAGCATCCTGAGTTAGCTAACACTGAGTGGCTCCTGAAGTTCTACTATCTCGTGGATATAACTAAACATTGGAACCAGCTCAATGTGAAAATGCAAGGTGTTGGAAATACAGTCTTATCCCTTCAACAAGCAGTGTTTGCATTTGAAAACAAGCTGGAACTCTTCATCACCAACATTGAAACAGGTCGTTTACTACACTTTGAAAAATTGGGAGAGTTTAAAGATGCATGTACAGCAAGCGACTCTGCTCAACATCTTGATCTCTAGCAGCTAGCGGGCTTCACATCTAATCTCCTGCAGTCATTCAAAGTGCACTCTGGAGAATTTCATGAGCACATTTGTCTTTTTAAGTTCATCACCCATCCACACGAGTGTGCAGTGGACAGCGCTGACCTGAGTTATTTCCCTGGTGTCTCTGTCAGAGATTTTGAGCTACAAGCTTCTGACCTGAAGGCCTCAGACATGTGGGTGAATAAGTTCAAGTCACTGAATGAAGATTTGGAAAGACTTGCATGACAGCAAGCAGAGTTGGCAAGCAAACACAAGTGGGGAGGAATGAAAAAAACTTCAACCCGTGGACCAGCTGATTGTCAAAACTTGGAACGCGCTTCCCATCACATACCACACACAGCAGCGTGTGAGTATTGTTTTACTGACAATGTTTGGCTCTATGTATGCATGTGAGCAGTCTTTCTCACATCTAAAGAATGTTAAGACCAACCTATGATCACCTTTAATGGATGGAAGTTTCAACGCCTGCATGAAGCTTAACCTCACCACGTATGAACCGGACTACAAAGCCATCAGCGAAACCATGTAGCACCAGAAGTTGCATTAATTGTAAGAAGTACTTTATTCATCATTGGTTAGCAACAGCATAACAACGTTATTAAAAGGAATTCAGACACTTATTGTACTTTAAAAGTGTTGGTCTTACATAAAAATTCACACATTTACTTGTATTTAGTGTTAAACATATTGTATGGCTCTCACGGAATTACATTTTAAATAATGTGGCGTTCATGGCTCTCTCAGCTAAAAAGGTTCCCTACCCCTGCTATAGAGAACCAATTTTAAAATTAATTATGCTTATTCTGAATATGAGCCTAAACCAACCCCACTGCTATGTTTTACTCCTCAAAAAGTAAGTTATATTGAAAGTTTCTGGGAAAAGAACATCTCTGTATCATTTTATTGTTAGAGGCATGTCATTTTTCTTTATTTTTAAATCATAGGGATTACAGTCTTCTGCCTAAAATTCAGAAAATTGAAAAGGCTATATTTTCCACACTAACAAAGAGAAAGAAACAGTGCCAACTATATTTTCTTGAATCCATCAGAGATGTGAGGTTACAGAATAATCAACAAAGCTGAATTTTTTCGAAAAATAGACACTTCCAAGGTGAGATGTGACATGACCGCTACGCGCCTATGGCAGAGCACAAAAGGAAGACAGGGCTGGCATACAAGTGTCTACACAGATTTCAACTACAATATCTGGCTATTTGTTAAAGGCCAAGTATGGGCTGGCGTGAAATTATAGAGCCCCTGAGAGCTGCTCGCACAAAGTGAGACAGCATACACTTGAAGGATCTCCTCTAGAGACTTCACCAGATATGGAAGAGAAAGATTGTAAGCAGGGTAGAATACTTGAGAAAGTATCCACAGTGGTTTAAAACAACCAGTGTAACATACCATGTCCACAAACTAAAAATATAATCATCTCAAGAAATGCAAAAAATTTGACAAAGTTCAACATCCATTTATGGTAAAATTTCTCAGAAAATGAGAGAAAATAACTTTATTTTATAAAGGGTATCTTTAAAAAACCTACAAATAGTGTAATAATGATGGAAGGCTAAATAAATTCCTCACAATTACAGGGAAAGGCAAAGATTGCTATTCTCACCACTCTTAGTAAACATAGTATTTTATATCTTAGCCCATGCAAGGAGGCAGGGCACACAGATATACATACATGTGCTCATACATACATGCATATATCATATAAATGGCATACAGATTGGATATGAAAAAATAAAACTTTTTTCAGAGAACATGATTTCTACATTTGGATATCCAACAGAATCTACAAAAGGCTAAAAGAACTATTAAGTGAATTTATCAAGATCAGAGGATGAAAGGTCAATATAGAAAATTCAATTGTATTTTTGTGTACTAACAATGAAAAACTGGGAATTTAATTTTAAAAATATCATTTAAAAAGTTGCTTCACAGTGGAGAAATCTGGCAAACACTACCTCCACCAACTGGGTAAGGTCAACATCAATAGTGGTAAGTCACATTGATGGCACGTACTGCCGAGAAGATGCAATGAGAATGGCACTTTATCTTTGTGTGGTTTCTCTCAAACTCCCAACTCCACTCTGATAATGAGAAAAATATCAGACTAATCCCAGCTGAGGAAAATTCTACAAGATACCTAATATTCCTCAAAACCGTCAAGATCATCAAAAACTAGAAAAGTGTGAGAAACTGTCACAGACCAGAAGGGCCTAAGGACACCTGACAACTATATGTATTGTGGGTATTCTAGACATGATCCAGAAACAGAAAAGGGACATTAATGAAATACTAATAAATATGAATTGTTGTTAATAATGATGTAACAGTGTCGCTTCCTTAATTGTTAACAGCAGGGGGAACTGGGTGAGGGATATATAGGAAATTTGTATTTTGTTTGAAAATTTTCTTTTAATATACTTCTATTCTAATTTTTTAAAGATTTATGGAAAAATATCATTTAAATTTTCACCAAACTTGAAACACTTAGATTTACATCTGATAAACTATATTCAAGATCTGTATGCTGAAAAGCATAAAACACTGCTAATGGTAATCAAAGAAGAACTTAAAATTAAGTAGAAAAAGATATATTATGTTCATGAATTTTAAATATCCATATTGTTAAGATGGGAATTCTAACAAAATTGATCTATAGAGTCAACTAACCTAGCAAAGCAAGAATCAAAATCTCTGCCAGAATTTTCCTCAGTTGATTCAAAAATTAATTTGAAAATTCAAAGGAATTAGAAGAGCAAAAAGACATCCTTTGAAAAAGAATAAAGTTGGCAGACACAATATCTGATTCCAATAATTATTACGAAGTTACGCTAATCAAGAAAATTGGAGAAAGGATAGAAGCTTAAATCCATGGTATAGAATAGAGTGTCCTAATACAGATTTACACACATTTGGTTAATTGATTTTTTAAAATACTTTATTTTTAGAGTAAATTTAGGTTCACAACAAAATTGAGAAGGCAGTACAGAGTTTTCTCATATATTCCCATCCTGCAAACATGTATAACCTCCTCAATCAAATGAACTTACATTGACACGTAATCACCCAAAGCCCATAGTTCATTCTTGTTGTTGTACAGTCTATGGGTTTGGACAAATACATGACATGTGTCCATCATTATGGTATCATACAGAGTATTTCCACAGCCTTAGAAACCCTCTATGCTCTATCTATTCATCTCTTCTCTTCTCCTCACCATCTCTGTCAACCACTGATCTTTTTATTGTTTCTAGTTCTGCCTTTTTCAGAATACAGTAGCTTTCTGAAATCAGCTCCTTTCCTTTATTAACATACACTGAAATTTTCTCCATGTTTTTTCATGGCTTGCTATCTTGTATCTTTAAAGCATTGAATAATATTCCACTATCTAGATGTATCACTATTTATTTATCCATTAACCTACTGAAGGACATGTCTACTCATGTCTACTGAAGGACATCTTGGTTTCTTACAAGTTTTGGCAATTATGAATAAAGGTGTTACAAACATACACGTGCATGTTTTGTGTTTGCAACTTTTTTTTGGTAAACATGAAGGAATGTGACTGCTGAATCAAATGGAGAAAGTATGTTTAGTTTTGTAAGAAATTGTCAAACTGTCTTCCAAAGTGGTTGTACCATTTTGCATTCCCACCAGCAATGTATGAGAGTTCTTGCTGCACCACATCCTCACCAGCACTTGCTGTTTTCAGTGTTCCAGATTTTGGTCATTCTAATAAGTGTGTAGTAGTCTCTCATTGTTATTTTAATGTGCATTTCCTTAATATGCTTCCACATATAATATGAATTATCTTTCATATATTTATTTTTCAGTTGCATAGCTTCTTTGATGAGGGGTTTGTTAAAGTTTTTGATCATTTTTAATATATGTTTTCTTTTTTTTTTCTTCGAGTTTTAAGAGTCCTTTGTATATTTGGATAATAATCCTTTGTCAGATGCATCTTTTGCAAATATTTCCCCCAATTTCAGGCTGGCCTTCTCATTCTCTTAACATTATCTTTCTTAGAGAAGTTTTTAATTTTAATGATGTCCAATATATCAATTATTTTATTTTTTTAGAGAGAGAGAGAAAAATATTGATTTCTTGTTTCACTTATTTATGCATCCATTTGTTGATTCTTGTATGTGTCCTGCACAGGGTTCAAAACCTCAACCTTGGCATATCCAGATCACCCTGTAACCAATTGAGTTGCCTGGCCAGGGTATATCAATTATTTCTTTCATGGATTTTGTCTTTCATGTGGTATCTAAAAAGTTATAACCATACCTAATCAAGGACATCTATGTGTTTCCAGAGCCACTTTTTTTTCTTATTTGCATGTAGATTTCCACTTGTTCCAGTAACATTTGTTGAGGAGGCAATTTTTGTTCCAATGTATTGCCGTTGCTGCTTTGTCAAAGATCAGTTGCGTATATTTATGATGGTCTATTTCTGGGCTTTCTATTCTGTTCCATTGCTCTATTTGTTTATTCTTTTGCCAATAACACACTGTCTTTATTACTGTAGCTTTATAATAAATCTTGAAGTAGTGTGGTGTTAGTCCTCCAACTTTGCTCTTTTCCTACAATATTGTGTTGGCTATTCTGGGTCTTTGTCTCCCATATAAATATTAGAATGAGTCTGTCTATATCTATAAAATAACTTGCTGGAATTTTGATTGAAATTGTATTGAATCTATAAATCAAGTTGGCAAGAAATGATATCTTGACAATATTGAGTCCTCTTACTTAAAAATATAGAATATCTCTCCAGTTATTTAGTTCTTCTTTGATTTCATTCATGAGAGATTTTTAGTTTCCCACATATAAATTTTGTACATATTTTGTCATTTTTACACAAGAAACCTGTATATGAGTATTTATGGTGGCTTTATTTATAATTGCCAAAAACTGGAAGCAAACCAAATGGCCTTCAATGGAGAATAGATAAATAATCTGTGATGTACTGTTCAGTAAATGAAAAATAATCTAATAAGAACTTAACTAACAGAGGAGATAACATGAACACACAGTTGATTTTCCCAGGGCAAACCTTGCTCACTGTCCTCCCAATGTGCTGACCCCTCTGATTTTCCCATAGGTGGGAAACTTGACCACAGAATTCATGCTAGTGGATGAAAAATATATCTATATCTAACACATAAAAACATAAATGTATCACAACTACACTGCTAATTTAAAAAAGTTCGGCTCAAAAGGCCACACAATTTATTATTACATTTGTATGACATTCTGTAAAAGACACAACTATATGTACAGAAGACAGATCACTGGTTGCCAGGGGCTGGAGGTAAGAGTTGGGATTAATTACAAAGGAGCATGAACTGATGTAGTGATGGAACTGATCTATATCGCAAATGTGATGATGGTTACATGACTATGTTTATCAAAACTCACAGAACTGTTCTCTGAAATGAATGAAATTTTCTATCTGTAACTATACTTCAATAAAACTGATCTAATAAAAGTATATATTTTCAATTACAAGGCAAAAACTAAATGTTCTCTCTCCAACTTTGACCAAAGATCAGTTTTGTCCTGAAAAAAAAAAAAAGAGCACAAAATATTTTCTAAAGCTGAGGTTTGCTTCAATTCTACTTGCGACTATATTCTGGATTCCTTTTTGACCATAAAATGACCAATTTCTCCAATTCTACCATCCATTCTGTGCAAAGCGCTAGTCTGAATTCCTGAACCCCTTGCAACTGAACTTTTGTCTTGATTTTTATCCCCTTGTTAAGTTATTTGGGTTCTATAAGTAGTTAATGAATAACCATCTATTTTCACTATTGAATTTTGATTTAAATCAACAGATGCATTTACTATATGAAACAGTCACAGTGTTAAGTAGGCACTGTGTTAAAAATTAAGCACATAGTGATGAACAAGAGGGATATTGTTACTGGATGCATCTCCTGCCTTCACATAACTTAAGAGGCTGAGAGTAGAGTGTGTATCTTGAACTGTAGTCTAATATGATACACTCTGGGTTATATGATATATGAAAGGGTTATAAAACACAGGTCAGTCAAGCCTTTTTAAAGTGATATCTGCATTGAGGTATGGAGGTCGACTACAAATCACCCAAGGAAGTGTGACTACAGGAGGGAAGTTAGACAAAAGAGCACAATCGGAAAAGGTCCAATATTAAGACACAAGTGGGCTTGGTCATTGGAAATGAGCTTGTTATTTTAGGAACATATACAGTGAGGTGGTTGCTGAGAGGTTAAACTGGAAATATAGACAGGGATCAAATCTCATAGAGTCTAATATACTATATTAAAGGTTTCTGTCTTTCTCATTTTTGCACACATCCAATTACATTACATTTTCTTTACATTTTTGAATAATATACACTAACTTTGTGAGCATACAAATCAGAGAAAATTTACAGTTTCAATCTGGCTAGACTTTGAAGTTACTCTTTTAGAAGTTTCCAAAGGCCTGGTTCCTTTACACATCTCTTCAACTAACTTCTAAACACATCTTATATTTTACAGAATTAATGGTTCCTCCTCCCCAAATTTCCTCACCTACTAGACTGGCTCACAACTGGTTGAGCATAGAATTTACACTGCTGGAGGCTAATGCTGGAATCCTAGATGTGACTCTTATTTATCCTGTTAGGACCGTTTTTTTTTTCTATGCTTACTTTATTTGTTTCTTTACCAATGAAAATCCTGAGTTACTGTTATAATAGTGTTTACTTAATTTCTGTAGTGAAGTAAATAAAATAAATTCCTAAAAATTTAGATTACCATAGCACTCAAAATAAAAATATATTATTATGTAATATATATATTTTTTACTTTAAAGTACTCCACCTGTGTTCTGGCTAGGTAGCTCAGTTGGTTACAGTGCTGTTCTGACACACCAAGGTTGTGGGTTCCATCTCTATTCAGGGCACATACAAGAATCAACCAGTGAATGCATAAATAAATAGAACAACAAATTGATGTTTCTCTCCCTCTCTCTCATGATCAGTCAATCAGTAAAAAAATTAAAGTATTCTAAGTGCTAAATTTTTTCTAGCAAAGCTTTACTTTGAGAATCATAATCATCAGAGACCTTGACATTTAGTCAATATGATAAACAAAAGTTTTTAGTGCCTTTTATAACAGAAAGAGAGAATCAAATGATAGACAATAAAGAAAGTCAGTTCTCATTTAATGCCTGAATTGTCTATTATGGTTTACTTAGATTTTGCTTCATAACCAAAATTGAGTCAGAAAACAATTAGATTAAGTGGATGGCTGAAAATTTCAAAGCAATGGGTTTTTTGGGGGGGTTTTTTTTTTTGCATTTTTCTGAAGCTGGAAACAGGGAGAGACGGTCAGACAGACTCCCGCATGCACCCGACCGGGATCCACCCGGCACGCCTACCATGGGGGGGTGCTCTGCCCACCAGGGAGCGATGCTCTGCCCATCCTGGGCATCGCCATGTTGTGACCAGAGCCACTCTAGCGCCTGAGGCAGAAGCCACAGAGCCATCCCCAGCGCCTGGGCCATCTTTGCTCCAATGGAGCCTTGACTGCGGGAGGGGAAGAGAGAGACAGAGAGGAAGGCACGGCGGAGGGGTGGAGAAGCAAATGGGCGCTTCTCCTGTGTGCCCTGGCCGGGAATCGAACCCAGGTCCTCCGCACGCTAGGCCGATGCTCTACCACTGAGCCAACCGGCCAGGGCCTCAAAGCAATGGTATTTACTGTCCTGTTGATAATCTACAATTGCAACTGGCAAAATACTAATCATGGTATTTTTATTAACAATAGTGTTTTTTATAAGAACATTGGAAATCTTACTAAAAAAAGTGTTCCTAATATTATTTAGAGTAAAATAAATGAGTTAGCAGTAGTAATATAATTTACTCATCGATTATTTTTTAAATATTTTATTTATTCATTTTTAGAGAAAGGAGAGAGTGAGTGAGAAAGAACGGGAAAGGAGCAGGAAACATCAACTCCTATATGTGCCTTGACCAGGCAAGCCCAGGGTTTTGAACTGGTGACCTCAGTGTTACTGGTCAACACATTAACCACTTTGCCACCACAGGTCAGGCCTAATTTACTCATTCATTATAATCATAACTGAATAGACACTTATTTTGTATGCCATATGATAAGCACTGAGGATTTAAAGGTAGGCAAGACAATATTTATTAATTCGTGGTCTCAATCCATGACAAAGTTAAGAGGAAATTATGTTAGCAAAACAATAAATGTGGAAAAACTGAATTTGATAAAAAAAATAAACTATGTCAAAAATCTTCAGGAACTGAGCAGGATTAGTATTAGGACTAATACTATGCTGGCACATATCCTAGTAATCAGTGTAGAACGGAAACAAAAACAATACACGAACAGTAATCACTACCTACCCTGTGAGTCATCTAAGCTGACAGCTGGTACCTTCTTAAATTAATAAGAACATTTCAAAAAAAATTAATAAGAACATTTCATCTCTGTTAAATACATGACAATTTTTTGACATTTCACAGATACTACTGTTACAAAATATCATTTCTATTCTTATGGCAGGATGCAGAAAATTTATTTTTTAAACCAGAATTATTTTATGAATTGGGTCCAGGGACTTAACATAATACTGAAGAGGACAGCCAAAATGGGATTTTGGAATAAACCCATATTATCAACAAATTTCTCAATCTATTTCTCTTGTGCCAACTGTAAGGGTGTTGAGAGAATTAATTCCAAGAGAATATCGATGCCAGAAGTTAGCATTTCTCCCTTTTGATAAACGCCTGACGTGCAAAGAGAATATAACCTGTTTGATTCTGACAATAAATATTTTTCTCTTTTGCAAAATTTATATGGTTTAACTAAATTTTGATCATGTTTTTATTTTGAAGCACTATCCACATCATGAATATTTTCTCTGTGATTTCATAAATTATTTAAACTAGTATCATTTTTTATAATTTTGATGAAATCATTAATGTCACAGATCAAATCAGTTGCGTGTATAGTTGCCTTAGAGACCCAGTATATTAAACAGCATCAGAAAGGGCTCTAATTCTACAAAGGAAATGGCATCTAATTGGGATGCAGCTGTACACTGCATTTGTCATCTGTTATACAAATGAAGGGGTGAGAACCCCAAAATATCCAGGACCTACCATTTATTCTTAATCATCATAATCACCATTAATCATTATTCATCAAGTCCAAACACATATTCTCCATTCTTTTGGACATAACATTTGGCATTACTAAAGATGTCATTTGTTCTTCAGTACTGACTAAAACTGTATTGATTTACAGAGAACTTGAAGGGAACTAGATCCAAGGACACATGCATACATTGATTTTCTTTAGTATAGAAAGTTTTTACCCTCAAAAATGCAAATAAATTTTTCCCTTAACAAGTTACACTCTGATTTGATAACATATGAAAACATAAGTTACATAACAATCATAACATATTGATAGCACAGAAGAGTCAGGTAGGGGAGAGAAGTTATAGTATCCTGCATCATTTTTCTGCCCTTATTTTTTTTTTCTGTCTCAAGTGAGCCTTATGAAGTGATGATCTAGTGCAAATTTTTAGGATTTTATATACATGGAATTCTGAAAAGAGCATAGGTAATTTCTAACTGTTGGAAATGAATATTTTGTTATACAACGTAATCCAAAAAATTCATATACTCCCAGAAGATTTCTTTCACAAAACTACGCTGTGAATAGTAAAGCTCAATATTCTCACTGAGAATATCAGATGAGACAATGAAGCAAGTAAGGTATGTCTGACAGTAGGTATATTTCATCATTGCTTGGTTTACTTTCAGTGCCTGTATCAATTAATATTGATTATGCTTCACCTTTTCTCTTTATAGGAATGAAGACATTATATTGCAACTATTTCAAAGATTAGTGAGATGGGACTTAGAGGAAAGAGTACTAACTAGTTGTCTGAGCCAATCTGAAAATACACCTGCCAGGAACTCGATCCACGTTTAACTCTTTAATAGGTCATTGGGAAAGGTCCTCTTTTTTTTTTAACTGCTTTGAGTTTCACAAGCACTTTACATTTAAAAAGGAACAAATATTTACAAAATTAAAGGTATTGCACCCTCTTTTAGGTTTAGTCCTATAGTTTGGTTGTCTTTATCACTCACTCAGATCACCACATAACTGATATTAATTCAATTTGTCAAATCTGAAACAATCTGACTTTCAAAATGAAATGAATAAAACTGATTTGACTGTGCTATATATTTTGCAACAACAAGCTTAATGTTTGCCTCCATGAAGAAAGGATAATAAATATATTTCTGGCCTGACCAAGTGGTGGCGCAGTGGATAGAGCATCAGACTGGGATGCGGAGGACCCAGATTCGAGACCCCGAGGTCGTCAGCTTGAGTGCGGGCTCATCTGGTTTGAGCAAAGCTCACCAGCTGGGACCCAAGGTCACTGGCTCGAGCAATGGGTTACTCAGTCTGCTGAAGGCCCACGGTCAAGGTACATATGAAAAAGCAATTATTGAACAACTAAGGTTTCGCAACAAAAAACTGATGATTGATGCTTCCCATCGCTCTCTGTTCCTGTCTGTCTGTCCCTCTCTCTGACTCTCTCTCTGTCTCTGTAAAAAAACAAACAAAAAACACTCATATATATATATATATAGATATAGATATATAGATATAGATATATAGATATATAGATATATATAGATAGATAGATATATAGATATATATAGATATAGATATTTCTCTTCCTTGAATGTACTCTGGAAGAGGAAAGTGCTATTGTATTCAATGGACCAGAAGTTCTTAAACATTTTAGTATTCTGAACCTTTTACATGCTTCCAATTACTGAGGATGCCAAAGATTATTTTTATTATGTGAGAGATATTTATTGATATTTACTCTACTGAAAATTAGAACTAAGAATTTAAAAATATTAATTCCTTTAAAAATAAAATAATAAACCTTTTGCATGTTAAAATAACATTTTATAATTAATAACTATTGTCCAAAAATCATGAGAGAAAGCATTATTTTACTTTTCTGCAAATATCCTAAACATCTGGCTTAATGGTAGACCACTGCACTCATAGATCTGCTTCTGTAGTCAGTCCTATTGAGATATCACACACCATATAACCTGTGGAAAATGCCACTGTACACATGTGAGAGACTAGAAGTGACAAAAAAACAATGGATATCTTACCATTACTATGAAAATATTTTTGACTTTGTAAACCCTTGAAAGGATCTCAGTGACACCAAGCATTTCCTGGAACATATTTTAAGAACTACTGTAATTGAGTTATTAAATCAGTTGTACTATATATAGAAGTTTTAAGTGTATCTCTTTAGACAATGAGTCTGGGATTGTGATGTACAAAAGTTGAGGTATTTTGCTTCGGACTGAAAGTTCTTGGCTTCTGATCTCTGTAAAACAGTTATACTTGTAACCCACTTTCTTCTGATTTAAAAAGCTGGATAATACTATATAAGGATTACTATAAAGTAGATTTGAGGTTTTTTTCCTCGTGGAATGGGGAGAGTAACAAGGAATTGAGTTTAAGTGTTCATATATTTAAGGTACATATTTAAGTATTTAAAATGCTCAATCTAGCAATTACTGTTTGTATGTGTTCTGTGGGGGGGGCACAACCCAAATTTTAAGTTAGAATAAGTTTTACACTTTCCTTCTCCCTACCCTCTGTAAGCATAAGCATTTGGATACTTGTGATTTCTGTCTTGAGGTTGCAAAATCTTCTCTGAAACATTTGCTATTTCACTGTGCAAGAAGCTCAAAATTTTACATTTAATTTTGGGACCTGGAAGGGAGCAATTTAGTGTCAAGTTGTTAAAATTTTATACTTAACTCTAAAATGAAATAGACCAATAACTTTTTTTTTGTATTTTTCTGAAGTTGGAAACGGGGAGGCAGTCAGACAGACTCCCACATGCACCCGGCCGGGATCCACCCGGCATGCCCACCAGGGGGCGATGCTGTGCCCATCTGGGGCATTGTTCTGTTGCAACCAGAGCCATTCTAGCACCTGAGGCAGAGGCCATGGAGCTATCCTCAGCGCCCGGGCCAACTTTGCTCCAATGGAGCCTCGGCTGCAGGAGGGGAAGAGAGAGACAGAAAGGAAGGAGAGGGGGAGGGGTGGAGAAGCAGATGGGCGCTTCTCCTGTGTGCCCTGGCCAGGAATTGAACCCAGGACTCCTGCATGCCAGGCCGACACTCTACCACTGAGCTAACTGGCCAGGGCTGACCAATAACTTTTAAAAGAAAATGAAAACATCATTTTGAATAAATGGGTTAGAAATCTTTTTATATACTATAATTGTAAAATATTTTTACTATTTTATAAATTAGATTTCCTAAATAATACAATTAAGCAAATTAGAAATCAGCCCTGATTTTAATGAGCTGATCAAGAAAATAACAAACCTATTAAGAATCAACACAAAGAGGATTTCTGTGAAGATGGAAGAATAGGACTGGTGAGAAGTCCTCCTCATCACCTAGACAATTTCATGGTAGAATCTGCTTGCTGTAACTACTTAGGAATTCTGGAGTTGGTTGAAAACTTGCAGCTTCTAGGAGAAGACCTGGGTGGTAAACCACTAATTTTGGTCAATTTCAACTCTTAACCCAGCAGCAACTACCCATCCCCAAACACCAGCCATGTGGCAGGTGGCTCTGCATGTGTTCCTGGAGCAGTTTTCATGCAGCTGCAGGGAACAACAGTGGAAAAATAGAATCTTATCTTACAAATCAAAAAAACACTATCCATAGAGTAAAACAGCAACTCACAGAATGGGAGTAAATATATGTAAATCATATATAGTGTGTCCTTAAATCAGGGTGCATTTTTGACCGGTCACAGGAAAGCAACAAAAGACAACAGAAATGTGAAATCTGCACCAAATAAAAGGAAAACCCTCCCAGTTTCATACCTATTCAGTGCAGTTCGATGTGGGCTCACGCACAGATTTTTTAGGGCTCCTTAGGTAGCTATCCCGTATAGCCTCTACAGACTCGTCACTGACTGATGGCCTACCAGAACGGGGTTTCTCCACCAAACTGCCGATTTCCTTCAACTGCTTATCCCACCCAGTAATGTTATTCCTATGTGGTGGCGCTTTGTTATAAACGTGCCGATATTCACGTTGCACTTTGGTCACAGATTCGAATTTAGCGAGCCACACAACACACTGAACTTTCCTCTGTACCGTCCATATCTCAACTGGCATGACCATTGGCTGCTCCGCTGTACACATGTGCATGCGCACATGTTGCCACATCATCCTACAGAAACCGGGAGGGTTTTCCTTTTATTTGGTGCAGATTTCACATTTCTATCGTCTTTTGTTGCTTTCCTGTGACCGGTCAAAAGTGCACCATGATTTTACGGACACAGTGTATATGATAAAGGATAAATACACAGAATATATATAGAGTCCTAAAACTCAACAACAACTAAACAAACAACTCAATTAGAAAATAAACAAGTTACTTGAATAGACATTTCCACAAAGAAGATATATGAATGACCAATATGCACATGAAAAGATATACAAGGTCATTAATCATTAGGAAAATGTCAATCAAAAACACGAGATACCACCTCATACCGTTAGGATGGATACCATTAAAAACAAAACAAACAACCTCCCCCCCCCCCCCGAAAACAAATGCTGTAGAGTTACCATATCATCCAGCAATTCCACTTTCAAGTATATACCTAAAATAATTGAAAACAGGATCTCAAAGAAATATTGGTACACCCATGTTCATAGCAGGATTACTCACAATAACTAAAACATGAAAGCAACTGAATGATTAAGCAAAAGATGATACATACATGCAATGGAATACTATTCCCAGCCTTAAAAAGGAAGAATCCCTGGCCAAGTAGCTCAGTTCGTTAGAGTGTCATCCTGATAAACCAAAGTTGCCGGATCAATCCCAGTCAGACCGCATACAAAAATCAACCAATGACAGCATGAATGAGTGGAACAACAAATCTATGTTTCTCTCTCTATGTCTGTCTCTCTCCCTTCCTTTCTCTTTAAAAATCGAGGAATTATTTATAAAAAGGGAAGGAAAAGGAAATCATGCAATATATGACAACATGGATGAATCTTCAAGACAAGACACTTTACATTTTAAAATAGTTAAGACATTGTATTTTAGCACAATAAAAAATAAAAAAGAATAAATAAAAACTCTTCACAGGGCAAGCAAGTACAAGATATGTCATCAAAAATCAGGTATAACTTTTGATGACAGAAAATAATTATGACAAATATCCTCACAGTTATCATTTGTATAACACTTTGTGCTAGGAGACATTAATGTTTTCTATATATTAATTCCCATAACAACTCTACAAGGTATGCATATATTATTGTACTCATAGATAAAGAAAGTGAAGCACAGAGGGGTTAAGTGGCCTAAGTCCACACTGCAGGGGTATGTCAAGTATTAAAATATATTGAGCTCCAGAGATTATGTCTTAAGACAACTCTGAAGCCGGTCATTGCCAGGGATGCAGTGGTTGCTGCTTTAAGTTCCACCTATTTACAAAATGGCTCCGAAGACTAAACGTTTTTTGTTTGTTTGTTTGTGTTTTTTCTTGAAAGAGACAGACAGAGAGTCAGAGAGAGGAACAGATGGGGGCAGACAGGATGAAAAGCATCAATTCTTCATTGCATCTCCTTAGTTGTTCATTGATTGCGTTCTCATATGTGTTTTGACTGGGGGACACCAGCTGAGCCAGTGAGCCCTTGCTCAAGCCAATGACATTGGGCTCAAGCCAGTGACCTTGAGCTTCAAGCCAGTGACCATGGGTTCAAGTCTATGATCCCACACTCAGCCAGCAACACCATGCTCAAGCTGGTAAGCCTATACCCAAGCCGGATGAACTCCCACTCAAGCCAGTGACCTCAAGGTCTCAAACTTGGGTCCTCCGTGTCTCAGTCTGATGCTCTATCCACTGTGCAACTGCCTGGTCAGGCCCAAATGACTAATTCTGACATTTTACAGACAAAGTCCTGGCAGATACTTGAGGAAAGCAAAGGTTGAAAAGGATTCACTCTGGAAGAGGATGCTCAAGCCATGAGATAAACTACTATGAGGCTAAGAACATAGAACAGGAAAGAGAATCAGGTTCTGTTTTCTACTTTGTCTACTAAATATCTCCAAAAATGCCTTCAATTATTATTAAAACCTGGATATGTAGTGTAGGGTTCCATAGTGTATAGAAACAAAAGACAAGAGGCAGCCTAAAGTAGCCTTTAGTACCAGAATTAAGGACTGTATTTAGTATGTAGTTACACTTCTTGAATTGCTTCTAAGAGGCTTGAACATGGAAATATTCTCCTTAGGGCTATGTGTGGGAAAAAAAAAACAGTCATGGAATTGTCTTATGTCTGTTCTAAAGGTTCTCTTAGAGATACAAATAAGATTAATTAATAAGTTAAAAATTAATACCTGATGCCTAGGATGTAAAGTCATAATATCCAGTTGACCTAGAAATCAATTATTTGTCAAGGGCAATATAGGTGAAGAAATCATGGGACCAGAAATTGGGAATGAGGGAAAGAATCTGAAGAACCAATAAAGCATTCCTTGATACAAGTGGTCAACTTGAAACAGTCTGCAACTTCAGAGCACCGTACCATCAAATAAAAATGCTTCTGCTCTTTACATCACCTCCCTTCATCTGACACATATCACTACATCTGCCCCACCTGAAAAGGGACAGAAATTATAATAAGATGTAGAATGACAGGTAAAAACAAAAGGGCAGGAAAGAAAAAAACCTTACATTCTCATTGTAGAAATGAGTTAGCGAAACTTTTAATATTATTATAATATTTTAATACTTGCTAGATAATAACCAAAAACATTATGAAATTTACCATAAATTCCGCCCAGAGGTAGGAAAATCCAGTTCTATCAAATACATTTAAGGGGAATTAAAAGACTAAAAAATATTTGCTTGTGATAAAATCACATGAGATATGTATGTTCAATATAGTGCTTACTAGTTATGTGAAGGATTGGCATGGTGAACACACAATGATCTTTTGTAGAATTATATATCTAAAACCTTGTAATTTTATTCACTAATGTCACCCCAATAAAGTCAATACATTTTTTATATAAAGGATACTGTAAGAAATTGCAATTTCCTTTTTAACCTATTGTTGATTTCCTATTGAATATATCATCCATTTATGATTTAAAAAATCTAACTTTATGCATACTCACAATAATGCATAAGCTATGAACTTTTCTCTGGCAGATTTATTCATTTACTAAAATAGGTTCTTTAGTTTCTATTGTTTTTAATCTGATAAATATTGTGCATCTTGTTTTTTCTCTACATTATTTATTCATGTTAAGAACTGGGATTGTAGCAAGTGAAGTTTCAAAAGAAAATAAATGTCATTTGCAGAATGGAAAATTTCAAAGACTTTAATGAGGAAACTATTTGTAAAGGTGTGATCATTCTGTAAGAAAGCCACTAGGAATAGTACAAGGAATCCAGGGATCTTACAGCAAAGGTTTTACTGATCACGGGCCTGAAGTTATGAGGGAATAAAGTGGTGATCAGAACCCAGAACCGGCTTTGTAAAGAGGGCCCTCATTCTGTTGCTTCTCTACAATCTTCCACTGGTATACTTCTGGTGGAACTCAACTGGAAACCAGAGGGCTAGGAAGCTTGTTGAAGTCATCTATATAAGTCAGATGCCAAGAGACAGAGTTCAAAGTATAGGAAGATACTTTGCACTTTACGGCTGAAGGAAGATACTCAGCAAAGGACTCTCTGCAACAATTTTGGACTCTTTCATAATTCCATGATAGTTTAGATTTATATATTTCTTAGCATACTAACTACTTTTCCCTTTATTCTTTTTCTATTGTTCTTTTCCCTTTATCTTGATATCTAAAATATATATTTCAAACATTTTCAGTACAAGTATTTTTATCAAGAATCTCTTTTGAGAACAAAGAATATAAACAAATATTTAAATATATAAATAAAATATCACTTCAGCAATTATTTGATACACTTATTGCCTATACAGTCTGTGCCTCCTCACAACCACAGGTGTTCCAAAACTTTTAGAAAAAGTATTACTGCACAGAGTAGCTATTCAGAAAAATATTTTAAGAAATATAAAAACCTATCTTCCACACTAAAAAGAAAAATATCAGTTTCCATTTCTACTTCAAATGGTTTAGTTACATACGATTTCTAAAAACGATCAAAGACTCATTTTAGGACTAGAAAGACACACAGATAGCTACATTTTGTGTCCCTGAAGAGAGCATCTTGTATCTGGTTTGACACAAACCCAAAGTATATGGCAGTGAAAGCTACAATAAATTCTCTTTTTTATTTGGTAATTTCTATACAACTTGGCATGCTAAAAATATTGATGACAGATTAGTTATGTGTTTGTTACTATCATTAGTTGTCCTGTAAATAGTAGTCGAACTGGGTTTTGTTTTCCTAGTAGTAACACATTTGTCATTATGTTATGTCTGCTTTTGATTATAAGACTTAAGTCTTGAAATCTGGTATCTTTAATTTTTACTTTGCATGACAAAGTTCTACATAAGAATTCAGAAATCCTTCTGTACATGGAAACTATTATGTTAAGTGAAATAAACCAGACAGAAAAAGAAAAATATCATATGACCTCACTCATTTGAGGAATCCAACGATCAATGTGAACTAAGAAACGGAATTGAGACAGAGGAGAGATAAAAGGGACCAGAGGAAAATAGAACAGAGAAAAAGGGGATGATAGGATGGGATAAAACTGAAGGGAAGGGGGAGGGCGCTATAGGGACGGGGGCAAGGGAGATGTTAGGGGAATATGAGGTGGGGGGATGCATTCGGGTCAACACTAGAATCTATGTAAACACAATAAATTAAAATCAATTGAAAAAGGAGTTCAAATATCAGGTTCCTTATATGGCTGAATAATAAATGTGGCCTGTCTAGGAATAGTGAAGAGTCTTGCCTTTCAATACTCAAAATTAGTATTTCAATTTCAATTATGTAGCTGAGAAATTAATTACGATATAATTAGATAGTCTTTTATTTCCCATGGTATTTGTTCCCATGAGATCAACTGGCTGGTTGGGAAGAGTCTATCATGATTTTGGAGCAATATCAGGGGTCTTGGGATGCAGAAAAACTGTATTTTAGTTACGGCTTTGGTGGTAAAATGTAATGACTAGCACTAAAGAGTCAAGAATTTTTAAAGGAGCTTCTATAGGTTCTGGAGTATGAATAGAATAGGTTGGATTCCTTCCAGAGCAAACCCTGATGCAAGGGTTTAGATACAAGGAGTTTATTTGGATCGGGGCTCTGGACACACCTGTTGGGGAAGGAGGACATGCAGTAAGTAAGGAAAGGAGACCAATAAAAGATGTGTTATTGATCAAGTTACTCCCATAAGTAACCACGGCATAATCCCACTGAGGAGTTCTGGGATACTGTACGGAATGTGCCTTAGAGATTCCCCACCTGACGGCTAAGGAAATCTACATACAGGGGTGGGCAAGTATGGTTAAATTACCAGCCATCATTACCTAAAAGGTAAGTCATAAGAACATAAGCTAATAAAAATAATAAGAAAGATAAAAGAATAATTAGAAGAAAGATAATACAATTAAATGACAGTAATTAATCCATAAATAATAATACAAGAATAAATTCTTTCACTCACTCACAACTGTAAACCTACTTTTGCCAAACCCTATATTTACCTCCAAATGCCATCTGTTGTTGGTTGAGAGCTGCTCTTAGAGGTATCAACTAATCAGAGTCCTGGCACACGGGCTCTGTCCCACACACGAGCTATGAGTCTGCAGGTGTTTCCAAGAGAAGGCTGTATACTTTTACCAGAATTCCAAGTGACAAGGGAATATGGGCAAAGCATCAACACATCTGCTACAGCAGAAAAAAGAAAACATCAATGGATGCAACCTATGAATTCAGTGTTTCCCTGGGCTCCCCAAGCTCCTGCAATGTACATCCTTACCGTTTAGCGTTTCCTATCTCAGAAATTATTACACTTTAGTTTTTGCCTGTTTAATTTTGTATTTCTCCACTAGTTGTATGAGGTCATACATTATGTCACTCATACACTACATCAGTGACTGTACAGTATATTAGCATAATGGGTCTTTAATAAATATTTGTTGAATGAGTTAAGGCATAAAGGTATGAAGCTCTACTGATGTAGAAATGTTACTATTAGGAAGTAACATTTGATATTCACTAATATTCTATTAGAAACAACTCAAAGGACCAAGACTGCATTTTATTTATATGTGCTTTTAGAGATTTTACAAAATTATAGTCACTCACTAAATGCTTTCTCAAAGAAATTGGATAAAGATGGTTTAGATCCCATTGTAGAATTATCTAGGAATGATAACTAACAGTAAATTAAATGCTGAGTTTATTTTATGTCTATAGTGTACAGATGTTTAATCTCATATAGAAAATATATGGTAGGGTTATATTTGGTGAGATTGCTGTTCATTATGAATGGGAAAATCTGACATTTCAGAAATGTCAATTCCTATAGTAGTTATGCAAATCCTCAAAATTTTACAAATAATCATTGTATACCTCCTTGTCACTACACGAATGGGTATCACTCTAATAATTACGAAATTGAACCTTAGGAAACAGTAGTATAAATATCAGAGCCTTCTCTAAATTAAAATCAATTATTAGGAGCTTGCTTGCAATCCATGATTCTTCTTCCTTTTTGGGGGACATCATTACACAACACAACGTTCTTTTAAAAACTTTCAGTAACTTAGGCAAATTGTGCCATTTCTATCAGTCTACTGAAAAAGAGACCCCTTTCTGCCCATGGCATAATGTCAGCAATAGCCTTTTGATATCTCAGGGACCTAAAACCAGAATTAATATCCCTTGTCTATTTAAATACCAAATTCCATCACATTACTATAACTAAAATATTAAACAAATGAGCTCATCTGCAAAATGGAGATAGAGATAGTGTGCCACATAGTACCTGTAAGGTATTTTTCCCCGCCGAGAAGGAAGGAAGAGGCTGGAGCCACGAAGTGTAGAATAGTAAAAGGCTTTATTGAGTACAGAGCGCGCATCCCACCCCCGGCGAGGTTCCCTGGCCCCGAGGAAAGATGGAGGCCAAGGAAGTCGCACAGAGTGACCCGTGTGAGGGATATTTAAAGGGGTCCCCTAGGGAAGTGAGGCTAATATGACGTAGTGAAATCTCACTGACTGGCAGATGGTCACTGTTTTCCAAAGGGTTCCTGGGAAGTTTCTTTTGGTGCGCTTGGTTGTGGGTGGTCCTAGCCAAAATTCGTGGGTCTGACCTTCCCCATTATCCACCGACCTTACAGTACCATTATCAGATCTGATGACTACAAAAACAAAACCTTTCACACGAGGCTGAACACCATCATCTGTAATGAAGAATTAATATTCAAAGCAAATGTTCCATTAGTCGTTTGATAAGTGTTAAATAAACATATGATTAGTAAATAAAGATTAGTAAAAAAACTACCATTGTTTACAGAAGTCCTGGATATATAAGAAAGAAACCAAGTCAACAGTAAAGAAAAATAAAATGAAAATGTGCTAAATACAGAAATACATATGGAGATGAATGGCAATGAGAAATTAGTACAGATTGTTTAAAAAAAAGAGTATCAGGAAACAGTACTGCACACCTCTGCTGGGATGTTTTTTAATGCCAGAATTGTATTAGTAATGCACAGGGAACAGCAGTCCCACTGTTCCTTCTGGAACGCTCAACATCCGTTGGTCGGGTACTACCTTAAGAGGAGAAAAACAGAATATTGGAATTCACCAGTTCAGATTTTTTTTTTTTACTTTTCAGACAGCTAAAAAAGTGTCCAAACTACATATGTCTGGAAGCAATGTGGGAAATAGAATGGTAAAGAATGACTGAAGTATGAATTTTTAAATGAGGTTCAACCATATTTTAAAAACGAAGAGGAAAAAGTTCTCTTTAATTTCTCCTTTGGTTCCCTGCCCCCTCCAGGGCAGGGCTCCATCCCCCTTTTTTCTTGGGCACTTAGAATGTACAGGCTCTGACTCTGTGTTCTTGGGGCTCTGGCTATTCCTAGACATACCCCAGGGCACAAGTGCTTAAAGCTATTTCCAGTGACCTCTAAGAATTTATGAGCCTGGGTTTCTATGTTGTTTTCTAAAACATTACAGTTATGATCCTTACATTTAAAACTATAATCCACCAGAAAATGATTTTATGCATTAAAGTAGAGGTCTATTTCCAATGCTTTTCCCTGTGGATAATATATACAGTCTACCAGAAAGTTCTGTCCGTTTTTGGAATAAAACAAAATACAAATTTTTCTTACTGTCAATAAACTTTATTAAATAATATAATTATCATTATTATTAATGATTTCTTGCCAGCGTGAGGGCAATTTGTATATCCCATTTTTGAAAAATGTTTTATCTTTTGATGCGAAAAATTGAACCAGTGCTTGTTTGATATCTTCTTCATTTTTGAATTTTTTGCCCTTCAAAAAATTTTGTAAGGATAAAAACAAGTGACAGTCAGAGGGTGCTAAGTCCGGGGAATATGGTGGATGTGACAGACATGCTTCTGTAGCATTTCTTCCTTGTTGAAATTCGTAAAAATTACAGAGGCATAAATGAACTTTATCAGTAGCCATGGGTACACTATTGCTTCACACATAAGACTAACGTGAATCAACTTTGTTTTAGTTAATTTGCTACGTCAGTATGTATACATTAAGTGATAAAAATAGAGAGGCACACATGCGCCAAATAAACATGTGCTTATGTGTCGAAACTTGTTGTGATAGAAAAGGACAGAACTTTCCGGTAGACCTTATACATATTTCTCACTTGATGTATAGCATGGGTTCATCTCAGCTGGGCCGGCTTAACCACATGCTTAACTGGAGCCTGGTACTGACTCTTGGCAACTAGAGAGAAATCAGACTCTGTAACCATGAGAACATGAATTGTTTTGAAGTAGGACATAATGAGTCTGTCAGCATTATTTACTAACAATGATTGGATTTTTTGTAGCTGATTTCAGTGGAGCCTGCATATGTGCGAGAGTCCGAGGGCAGGGTGAGGTGATTCTTCAGGTTGGTCTACATATGCAAGCACACCAACATATCAGCACTGGTTTGCAAATTGTGTGCTCTAAGATACAGTGGCAGAAGGACAAAGAAGCCTGCTCCTGCTATTTCAGGACCCTTCAGTGCATAAGCTTCACGTGCTGCTGTGAAACTGTTATATTTTTCCTCTCACAAAGCAGTTAAGTGTAATTGATTGAGTCCTGTGAGTTCTTTCAACAAGTGAAAACTTAATGAAAGCAATGTCTAATTAAGGCACTCCATTAAAGTTTCTCATTTCTGGCATTAATTATATTTTCATATATGGTGGTTCTCATTCTAAGAATTTTTTTAATATTCTGACATTTGGCTATCCTTGGATGAACATCCTGTTACCCCAATTAATGACTGATTTAAAGTAATAATTGACATTTGATAAAACAATCCCCTACCATGCTCTTAAGGAACATCTTACATATTATATTCTTGGCAGTTGGCTCTTCTACAGAAATTTGAGAGCCAGCTTGGCAAGTTTCTTGAAAATAACAGAACTAAAGCAGTATAAAACTATGTGGCCCAGTATTTCCTTCATAGAAACCTTTTAAAATAGCAGACTAAATTTAGTGTTTTTAAAATTATTCAGATAGAATATTCTTCTGTTTGATGATCTCAAAAATTTCTTCAATTCTTTAGAAGTGCTCGGAAGGTATGAGTGTTAACTCTTATTTAACTACTTAGTGAAATTCACCACTGATACCATCTAATCCTGGGTTTTTATTTTTAGGGAGGCTTTTGGTTACTGCTTTATAGTCTTACTAGTTATAGATCTATTCAGATTTTTTACTTCCTCAGGAATCAATATCGGTAGGTTGTGTATTTCTAGGAATTTATTTCTTCTTGGTTATCCAGTTTACTGGCACATGATTATTTACGGTATTATCTTATAATCTTTTTTTTTTTTTTTGCATCATTTGTAATGTCTCCTCTTTCATTTCTAATATTACTTAGTTGAGCCTTTTTTGTTTTTCACTTGGTCTAGGTAAGGATTTATCAGTTTTATTGACCTTTTCAAAAGGTCAAATCTTGGTTTTGTTGATATTTTTCTGTTGTTTTCTATTCTATTTCTTTCATCTTTCCTCTAATCTTTATTATTTCTTTTCTTCTGCTAGCCTTTATTGTTTGTTCTTCCTGTTTTAGTTCCTTGAAGTATAAAGTTAAGGTTTCAATTTGAGTTCTTTTAAAATATACACATTTATAGCTCTAAATTTTCTTGGTTAGTATTGCTTTTGCTGCATCTCATGTTTTGATGTGTTGTTTTTGTTTTCATTTGTCTCAAGATTATTTCTAATTTCCACTGTGACTCCTTCTTTGACTCATTGACCATGTATAAGTGTGTTAATTTCCACATATATGTGGATTTCTCAGATTTTCGTTTTGCCATTATTTTCTAGTCTCATTCACTTTTGATCAGAAAAGATACTTTACATGATTTGACTTTTTAAATGTGTTGAGACCTGTTTTGTTGTCTAATATGTGGTCTACCCTGTAGAATGTTCCATGTGTCCTGAAAAAGAAGTATATTCTACTGTTGATACATAGAGTATTCTGTATCTGTCTATTATGTTTAATTAGTCTACAGTGTTCAAGTCTTAAGTTTACTTATTGATGTTCTGTCTGGTTTTCTATTCACTATTGAATGTGGAATACTGAAGTCTACTATTGTATTGTTATTTTTTCTCTTCAATTCTGTCAAATTTTGCCTCATATATTTAGGAGCTCATGTTTGGTATCATATTTATAAGTATATTATAAGTGTTCAACCTTCTTGGCAAATTGATCCTTTTATCCTTGTATAATATCCATCTCTGTCTCTTTTATAGTTTGTCTTAAAATCTTATTTTGTCTGGCCCTGGCCGGTTGGCTCAGTGGTAGAGCGTCGGCCTGGTGTGCAGGAGTCCCGGGTTCGATTCCTAGCCAGGGCATATAGGAGAAGCGCCCATCTGCTTCTCCACCCTTCCCCCTTTCCTTCCTCTCTGTCTCTCTCTTCCCCTCCCAAAGCCAAGGCTCCATTGGAGCAAAGTTTGCCCGGGCGCTGAGAATGGCTCTGTGGCCTCTGCCTCAGGCGCTAGAATGGCTCTGATTGCGGCAGAGCAATGCCCCAGGATGGGCAGAGCATTGCCCCCTGGTGGGCATGCCGGGTGGATCCCGGTCGGGCACATGCGGGAATCTGTCTGACTGCCTCCCTGTTTCCAGCTTCGGAAAAATACAAAAAAAAAAAATCTTATTTTGTCTGATAAAAGTGTACCCACTCCTGCTCTTTTCTGGTTACCATTCACATAAAACATTTTTTTCCATCCTTTCATTTTCAGTCAGTCTATGTGTTTGATCTGCAATTTTCTTTCCTGTAATATTTTGATATGTTTTGGCATCCAAGTTATGCTCAAATGAAATCTTTCTACTTTTTTAGAAGAATTTGGCTTTATTTGAGGTAAATGTTTGATAAAATTCACAACAAAGATATTGGGTCTTGAAGTTTTCATTGTAGGAATAATTGCAAATTATAAATTTAAACTGTCTTCTAGCTTTATTTTCTTTCTGAGTACAGTTGTATAATTATTACTCTTATAGGGTAATTGTGTATAAGCATATTGTTTAATTTCAAAATATATGGAAATTGGCTTGGGCCCAAATATTGTTGGATTGAAGCCCAAGGTTTCTGACTTGAGCCCAAGGTCGCTGGTTTGAGCAGGGCGTCACTGGCTCGGCTGGAGCCCTCCCAGTCAAGACACTATCTAAGTTGATGCATCTTATCTCTCTTCCTTCCTGTCCCTCCCTCTCTCTGTCTCTCTCTCTCTCTCTTAACCTCTCTTGCTAAAAAAACGATATATATCCAGTTATCTATTGCTGCATAATAAACTCCATCATGTTTTTTGTTATTATTTTTATTGAATTTATTGAGATGACATTGGTTAATATAATTATATAGGTTTCAGATGCACAATTCTACTACACATTATCTGTATACTGCACTGTGTATTCACCACCCCAAGTCAAGTTTCCCTACATCACCATCTATGCTCCTTCTACTCTCCTCTACTTCCCTCCATCCCCTTTCCCTTCTCAAATCCCCACACTGTGTCTGCATCTATAAGTTTTATTTTCTTTGCTTAATCCCTTCACCTTTTTCAACCAGCTCCCCACTCCATCCCCTCCCCTCTGACAGCTGTCAGCCTGTTCCATGGAACCATGTCTGTTTCTATTTTGTTTGTGTCAGTTTATTTTGTTCATTAAATTCTGCATATAATTGAGATGATGTGGTATTTGTCTTTATCTGACTGGCTTAATTCACTTAGCATAATAATCTCCAGGCTCTATCCATGCTATTACAAAAGGTAAAAAGTTCTGCTTTATTATCACCGAGTAGTATTCCATTGTATTAATCTACCATAGCTTTATCATTCACTCATCTACTGATGGGTACTTGTGCTGCTTCCAAATCTTGTCTATTGTAAATAATGCTGCAGTAGACATAGGGGTGCATATATTCTTTAAAATTGGTGTCTCAGTTTGCTTTGGATATATTCCCAAAAGTGGAATTGCTGGGTTACAAGGCAGTTCCATTTTTATTTTTTTGAGGTTACCCCATGTTAAATGTTAAAACAACAACATTTATCTTATACTCAAATCTACAGTTTTGGCAAGAAATCAAATAGCAAGACTGAAGCTGCAAAAAAAGGAATAGAAAGTAACTAATAGAGTAGTCCCTTCTTATACAAGGGGATACGTTCTAAGAACCCAGTGGATGCCTGAAATCAATGATAGCACCAAACCTTATATAGGCAATGCTTTTTTCCTATGCTACATATTTATGATAAAGTTTAATTTTTAAATTAGGCATAGTAATAGATCAACAACAATACCTAATGGTAAAATTATTACAGTATACTATAATAAAAATTGTGGGACTGTGGTCTCTCTCTCTCTCTCTCTCTCTCTCTCTCTCAATATATTCTAGTGTACTGTACTCATCTTTCCTCTTGTGATGATGTGAGATGATAAAATGCATTATTGAGACTCTCACCTTTTCACTTAAAGGAAGAAACTTTACAGCTTCTCTTTGACATAACTGAATTACCAGAATTACTACTCTTGCTCTATGGGGCCATTATTAAGTAAAATAAAGGTTTCTTGAACATGAACACTGTGATACTGTGACAGTGAATTTGATAACTGAGATAGCTACTAAGTGACTAACGGGCAGGGAGAAGATACAGTGTGAATACAATGGACAAAGGGATAAGTCACCTCCCAGATGGGATGGAGCAGCATGATGCAAGATTCCATCACAGTAGTCAGGTGATTTGTAACTTAAAGCTTATGAATTGTTTATTTCTATAATTTTCCATTTAATATTTTCAGACCATGGCTGACCATGGGTAACTAAAATCACAGAAAGTGAAACCGCAGATAAGGAAGGGCTAATGTGTTTGGTATTTCATGACAAGTTTCTTTTATTTAGCATGACCTTTTCAAAGTTCATCCATGTTGTAGCATGTGCCAATACTTTATTACTTTTTATGACTGTATATTATTGCAATATACGGACACGTGACATTTTGTTTATTAGTTAATAGAAATCTGGGTTGTGTTCAATTTTTAGCTATGATGAAGTTTTATTTCTTTGGGGAATATATATAGAAATAAAGTCACTGGGTAACCTATGTTTAACCTTTTGAGAAAATGCCAGACTCTTTTCCACACCAGCTTCATTATTCTACATTACTATCAGCAGTGCATGATGGTCCAATTTTTCTACATTCTCACCAACACTTATCTTTTTTATTATTATTATAGCCATTCTAGTGGGCATGGGGCAGTATTTCATTGTCATTTTGATTTGTTTTTCTCTGATGGCTAATGATTTTGAGCAACTTTCCATGTTTATTGGCTATTTGTTTATCTTCTTTGGAGAAATGTCTATTCAGATCCCTTACTCATATATTTTTTTAAAATGGGGTGATGCCCTGGCAGGTTGGCTTAATAGCAGAGCACTGGCCCAAAGTGTGGATGTGCCAGGTTCGATTCCCAATCAGGGCACACAGGAGAAGTGACCATCTACTTCTCCACCACTCCCCCTCTCTCTCTCTTTTTGCCTCCAATAGCCATGGCTCGATTGGAGTGAGTTGGCCCTGGACACTGAGGATGACTCCATGGCCTCCTCCTCAGGCACTAAGAATAACTTGGTTGCTGAGCAATACAGCAATGACCCAGATGAGCAGAGAATGCTCCATAGGAGTATAGAGGGATTGAGGAAAATAGGACCAATCCCTCTACCCTCCTTACCCAGATCCCCACCTCAACAGCTGTTAGACTACTCTCTATGTATGGATTTCTCTCTATTTTTCTTGTTAGTTCATTTAGTTCACTGGATTCCAAATGTGAGTGAAACTGTGGTAGGCAGTTAGAAGTGAGCAAAGCAAGGACTATAGTCCTGGCACAGAAGGTCACCAGGGTGGGAAATCTTAGGCACCTAGCAATGGGAAAACCTGGGAACACACTCACTCAGATTTGGACAACGTAAACAATACAATGAACCTAGGAGGTACATCTTTGGGATGTGGAAAAAACTGGAATCCCTGGAGCAAACCTATGCAGACATGGTGAAAACATATAAACTCCACACAGACAGTGGCCATAGCTGGTAATTGATTTTCTTTTTCATCAATATTATAATGAAAGGATGTTGAATGAAAGGACAGTTTTAGAGGACTTGCTGTATAGAAAAGCCTTGTGTTACAGTGATTCAGTAGACATCCTTGCTGACCTATCAAGTTCTGTCAAAGGCAAAGTCTTTAGTTTCATTACTGAAGATAAATGTCTTAAACTTCAATTCACTAGTTGGAGCACACATTAAAACTCATTCAACAGAAAGTGTAATTATTTGAACAAATGAAAATTAGATGTTGGTGAGTAGATAAACTCAATGAAAGAATAAGAAAGTTCAGAAATACTGAATTAAAAAAAAAACTAGAAATGGAAAGGTAAGCACACTCAAAAGAAAATCTTAAGCAAAGACAGCTTTGGAAAAAAATATTTAGTAGCGTGTATACCAGATACTCAGATAATGATTGATACATACAAGCTGCACTGCACATCTGTATTCACATGGAGGGTTAGAGAAACATAAATGATTCATGCCCATATGGCTGCCCTAATTTAAGAATATTTCTTAAAGATAACAGATATTTTAATTAGGGAGTTTCACTTCCAAAGTGTATGTTAATCACAAGATAACTCTGTTCATATGTGGGTGTTTGTACTTCCGACAAGTATGAATTTACCCAGTAGCAGCTGTGATCAATTACTTCCTAAAATCCTGATAACCTGATGGCCCAAACCAAACTACAATGATTTGTATAATTTAGTCAATTATCCATGACTTGAGATAGGGAAATAACACAGCCTTCAGCCTAAATAAGAAGCTATTTGTCCCTGTTTAGTATTACCTTTAAAAGTTATCAAAGAATAAAAATGTTAAGTTGTAATGCATTGCCAATACATCTTAACTGGTTCAATATAATGTCCTGGATAAATCAGAAATTACTTGGCAACTGAGTTTCTGAATACTCACTTGGAAAGTGTGTAGGTCGAACCCAAATTCTCTCAAACATAACCAAGCCATGTATATAAACACAGAGGATATTAATATGATGCATTACTGTCGGGCAAATGAGTTTGTAAAATTTGTATTTTTTGAGCTTTCTCAGTTTTATTTTTTAAAAATGGTGCTGGGAAGCCATATGTGTGCTTGCCCTCAGAGCAAGACAGCTGATTGCAAATTGTGGATTGCATTCCTGCTTGGGAACAGCCATTGTTTTGTTAATGTTTGGTGGAAAAGGGGTCTTTGTGGGCCCAGCCAGTTTTGCAGGGAGAGCAGAGAGAATGAAGAATGCTGACGAAGAATCCAGTTTTGCAAGAGAGAGAGGTGTGCAGATGCGGAACAGACCTGAGGGGCTTGGAGAGCTCTGCTGAGAATGATGGGGCCTTTGATTCTAGAAGAAAATGAAGAAGATTCTCCCAGTTGTGGAATCAGAGAATGCATCCTGGCTTTGGGAGCCCTGAATAAAAGGAAAATGTTTTCCCTGACTGTTTGCTCATCAGCTGGTGTGAGACTTTAATAAAGGAATGGTCCACCAGTGTTTGGCTCCACTGTTTCTTTACCGTCTGCCCGAATTCAGTGAGAACCTGCATGATGGTGGCGGCCACTGGCCATACAATTACAATTCACTCTTTCTTCCTGGTACTTTCCTATGCAGGTTACATAAGTCAATCAAAGTCGTACCCAGTTTCTGGGTCCCTAATGGTGTCTCAAGTGGCTCATGTTCTGCTCTGATCGTTTTGTTGGTGGTGACTATAACAGTGCCATTCAAAGGTAGTGACTACCACTGCCAAGATATGATGAAAAAGATATGCCTACTTCTTGACCTCTGTTTAAGCAGAAGTTGATATAATCAAGAATAGTTAAACAATAACTGAGATTGACCATTACTGTTTCCTTCTTGCTTGACCTTAAATTCCCCTTTAAACATTGAAACACATGTTTTCCCTTGCTCTCCTTTAGTCTGGAATATTCTGGAACTCTTCAGTATGTAAATAAACAAATCGTCTCCTGGTGACGCCAATCCACCTCTTCTCTAGATCTATCTGGGCACAGCTCAATTTCTATGCAGGAATAAGAGTAGCTCCTTCTATATTAATATAAGTTTGAGCTAAAATAAGTTTAGGCGTGAAATATCAGATTTGTGCACTTGCAAATAAGGGTTGTCAAATATACATATACTCCCTTTCTAGCTATGGACAGAAAAGGGAGACAGGGAACAGAGGAATGGATGAAGGGAAGAAGGAAATGAGGAAAGAGCAAGTGAGATAATAAAAGCATTCTCAAAAATCATCATCCTAAACTCAGCACTTCAGAATTATTGAATAGAAGAGAAATTTTATAAAAGTTTTTAAGAAAGATGTCAACTTGGAAACCTTGAGCCACTTATTAGTTTATAGAGTGAAAACTTTTGAAGGAAATATAGGCAAGTAAACATTATTTTGTATTCCTTTCAGCACACTGATGATATTTTGCAGTGTGATGGATTGGAGTTGTTTCAGATATTCTACAATTTCAGTGATTTTCACCCACTGAGACTCTATTCAGATAAAAGGATCAATCTAAATTCTGACGGTTAAGGATTGCACGTGCCACTTTTCAATCATATTTTAAGAAATCAACTGAATATACCAAATAATGCAAAACATTTCTTCCTATCTCAATCCTTTGAATCAGTGGAAGCTGTCATATTATATTTTGAATTTTATTGTTTGAAACAACCATAAAGAAGCATTTTCATATTTTTGTCATCCCTTAAGGATAATAGAGTCTAAAGTATTCTGGCTGCTTTTGGTTAATTTTTCTATATGATGAGAAATATCTGAATAAAATAAAGATTCTTCTTAATTCTACCTATTAATTATTATGGCTTATACCACATATCTTCAACACTCTGGTTCTATTTAGTCCATTTTGTCGAGAATAGAAAGAGAAATAGGTGTGTTTCAAACTGAATTGGTTTTATAAAGCCTTCCTGAAAGATGGTCCATAAAGATACCAGGGACAATTTCCCCCATCATGCCCTCTGGCAGTAGAAACTTTCCCATCCTCCCATTAATAAGTAGTGCTTATTTACTCTCCCCTTGAATCTGAGCTAGCCTTGTGACTTTCTTTGACAAATAGAATGTGGCAGAGAAGACATTGTGCAAACTCTGAGACTTGGCCTGAAGAGGCCTTGCCACTTCAATTTTTACATCTTATGTTCTGAAGAGCCATGGCTACCCTGCTGGAGAGCAATGTGAACTAAAGGTCTTTTTTTAAGATGCACTGATCATTAGATAGGAGTGAAGTCATTTTAAGTCATCCACCTCCAGCTGAATCTCTGAAGCTGCAACTATATGAGTGATCTCAGCCAACATAAATGAGTAGAAGAACTAGCCAGATGAGCCCTGAGGGGCTAGTCTGATATAAAGATAGATAATAGATACAAGCATCCAATGTCACTATCTCCTTCCATCTAGTTATAATGAAAATAGTTTTCCTTTTCTTCTCTTAGATTGAATTTCCATCTTTGCTCATTGTCTTGCATTTTAAAGAAACTTTCTTATGTTAATTATGCCTTTTTTTATCACATATATCAAGTATATTCTACTAGTCTCCTATTAGTTCTTTCTTATTCATATTTAAATATCCTTTTTCTGTCATATCTTAAAATATATTTTTCATGCCTATCATCATCACTAGTTAGTAGTATATTTCTTTCTTGTCCTTGTAACCCAACAATTTTAAACAATGATTACATTCTGTGATTTTACTCTCACTGCATCTTTCCAATTTACTGAAATCTGACTTTCTGGAGCACCACTGAAATTGTTATCACCAATGATCTTGCCATTCATATATCCTACAGAAATTTCTTGGTATTTTTCTTACCGAACATCCTTGCATTCCCTGATATAGTGGGTCATTCCATGCACCTTTAAACACTCTCTTCCCTTGACTTTATAACACTGTATAGTCTTCATGTTATTCTAATAAGTAACCTGTATCATTTTGTACCCTTTGATAAATCCTCTATTCTGTTCACTCTGGTTTTCTTTAGACCACTGGATCAGGCAATTATGGCCTACAGGCCAAATCCTAACCACACATTTTTGTAAATAAGTTTTTTTTGAAACACAGACTCACTCATTCATTCACACACTCTTTAAAGCTTTGACCAATGACAAATAATTGAGTTAAGTATTTGTGACATAAATCATGTGGTCCATAGAGTCTAAAATGTTTTCTGTGACCCCCTACAGAAAAAGTTTGCCAGTTTGCCAGCCCCTAATGTAGAGAGATCTGATCTGTGTTTTATTCTACTTTCACTATATAACTTTACTAAATGAGCTCACCTTTTTCTGAATAGCTCTAAAAATTCTGTCTCTAACCCAAGTAATAGATTCAGATCTTGTAATGGATATCCCCCCCTTTATTTCTCAATGTCCATTATCCATTTTTTTCTTGACTTCACTCAATAACTGAAGAAGCTAAGTCTGTGAACTGGTCTCCCTTGCCCTTTGTTTTTAATTAAGTTACTTCAAGTGGAGGCACTAGTGGGAAATGGAGGGGAAAAGGAGAGAAAGGTCAGGCTTGTACCTCACTGGCTCCCTCACTGACAGAACATGGTTTTGCTATTTTCTGGCAGGCTACTTCTCTTGTCCTGTGATACCCTACTACAGCTACATGCCTTCCAAATCTTGGCAGTTGCTCGCTTACATTCTCCACTAAGGCCTAAGTAAGGGCTCCCTGCTGTTGCTAGTCTTCAATGCTTCACCAACCTTTTTTATTTCCTTAAACACTGCCTGCATTTTATAACAATCTTTCCTTAAAATCTCCATAATTATACATCTTGGATATACCTTTTAATTTTTCCAGGATTTTAATATACACGACTGCCTACTAGACATAAACACATAACTATCTTCATAACTATCTTATAGTCAATTCAGTATAAGCTGTCCAAAACTAAGTTATCTTCACTCTTCCAAACTATCTGTCAGTGATAGATCTTCATTTTTGATCCTAAGAAATGAAATCAAACCTCCCCAAAGTTCCCAATGTTGCAAAGTTGAGCATTTGTATTGACCTATTTCCAATCTCTAACAGCCCAACCATAACCAAGCTTGATTTTTCTTACAAAATTTATGCCAAGGCCATTGATATTTCTTATCTAAGAACCTTGCAACTCCTGATCATTATCCTTCATCACTATCTCTGCCTACAGTTTCTCACTTCAATATTGTGTTTTTTATACTATAACCAGATGGGGCTTTCTAAATTGAAAACTTGATCACATCAGTCTCACTCTTTAACTATATACCTAAAATAAAGGTCATATCCTTTAAAATGGCATACCTGATCCTCCATGATCTGAACCTGTTTAGCTTTCCAGTCTCATCTCTTTCCATTTCACACACTGTGTATTGTATGCTCTGAGCCATACTGAAATTCCTTCTGATTATTTGAAGGCACCATACTTTAGTTTGCTTCTGTTCCATTATAGCTATTATTCTTCATACTTGGAACACTGTTACTCTCAACTTCATTTGGAAAATTTCTGGATATCTTTCATACTCCAGCTTAGATTTCACTATTCCCAGGAAGTCTTCCTTTACATACTCAGACTCAAATTCTCACCTCTGTTACATCAGTGCTACGTAATATTTACACTGTAGCAGTGATTACATTATGTTGTCATGAATTCTATGCTCTTCCTTTAGGCTGTAAACCAATAGAAGGGAGAAAGCTCACTTATATTCACCTTCACCATTATAGCAAAAACATGAATTGCATGCTCATACTTACCACGGTAATATAGATTAAAAGTAATTTGATCAAATTAATTTGATGATAAACTGCTTTACTATTTTAAATTGTAACAGACACTTTCTAGATTAGATTCAATATTATGGTATATATTTCATGGCATCTAATACATGCAATGACTTTTGCAAAGGTCCTGCTTTCAATATACTTGGGAGAATACAGGTTTCTAAGGTAGGTCTTTGTGAGCCTAGATAATTCCCATAGTGGTCCCATGGATAGGGTGACTAGAAAGTGTTCTGGTAACTAACAGGTATCACAATGGAAGCTAAATTGTGACCTTTGGAATTCTAACTGCTTGAAATCTTAAATGATTAAGCAATTGTCCATTTATGTGTCCTTCTACCATGAACTTCCAGAATAAATGCTTTTGTACTCAAGAATCCTTAAACAATAACAGATTAAGAATTTAACTTGAACTAACAAGACATAGGCAAACTACAAATATTAAATCTAGAACCTCATCTACTACATGAAAAAAAATCAGTATGCATATGAGGAAAGATAAGTATGCAAAAGAGAGTTGCCAAACTCAACAACATGAACAAACTCACAATAAATGAACGAGTTAAAACACAAAACAGAACATATTTAAAATAGGTGTAAGGCATATCTTCAAATAATTCCAGCAGATATCACATCCCAAAGAAAAGATTTTGAGAATGAAATAATTATATATGTAATTTAAATTCCAATCATGATTTCTAAGGTTAAAATTTTAAATCGCAGGCTAAATTGAAGAAAGGATGACTTCTGAGAACCAAATACATGTTCTGCGAAGGATTTAAAAATTCAGGGGCAAAGAATGAAGGGGTGAGAAATATGAGAAAAAAAGTTAAGGAATATGGAGGGTAAAATTGGACACCACAACCCATCTAATGAAATTTCTGTGCAGGGATAGCAAAGAACACAGGAAAGGGAAAAGATACTAAAAAATATAGACAAAAGTTTCATGATCTGATGGAATAATTGTATATATACTCAGAGTGGAAGAGACCATTTAATGACAAGCAATAAAAAGGCAAAAGATTCAATTCTAGACCTACTTCTGGGGAAATTTCTGACACATCAAAATATCACTATTCTATCAAACAGATGTTCCAGGACAAATATCAACTCTCCTTTTATATCATTCCTACATGAATCTTCTGCTAGGAAAGCAGAGTATTTTTAGCATAAGGTACAATTATTCTTGAATTCTAATTGATATAAAGTGAGCCACGTCTTTATATAGTAAAAATTAGGAGGTATTGGGGCCATAGTATGTTGTAGTCCCCATTTCTCCTCTCTGATTTACCGTCCCACTTCTCCTCCTACTGGCCTGACACATTATAGTGAAGAATCTATTCTTTCAGCTTGAAGTCATTTTTCCATCCTTCATTCTAACAAGATCCCTCTGCATTAGAAAATGGGAGAGAGGGGAACTCCTCTGTTAAATTCCCATGTTAACAAGAAGTTGTTTTGTGAATCATCTTAAAATCCCCCCTGGTCAGCAAACTGCGGCTCGCAAGCCACACATGGCTCTTCAGCCCCTTGAGTGTGGCTCTTCTACAAAATACCATGTGTGGTGCTACCTCGATAAGGAATGTACCTACCTATATAGTTTAAGTTTAAAACATTTGGCTCTGAAAAGAAATTTCAACCATTGTACTGTTGATATTTGGCTCTGTTGACTAATGAGTTAGGGCCTAACCTATATTCAAGTAGCTTTTGCTATACTATAGGTATGTCATAAGGCCACCCCTTACCCTTGAAACAGAAGATAGATTATAAGTTTTGGTTATTTTGCTCCTGCAAGAAGTCCTCACAGTTGTAGCAATAATGGAAGATTCTACCATACATCCTCAATCTCTATTCCTACTCTAGAACATCAACTTAATATCTACAAAGTATATTTAAGTTTAACTGAACACTGAGTGAGCCTCTCAGATATCATACCTCCCTGTGCATTCCTAAAAGGCAGCCTAGTTTCTTGCCAAAGATTATGATGTAAGAGACAATGGTGTAAATACTTAGGGATTATTGGCATGCACTAATAATTCCATTCACAAGTTTCTACTGTTCAAGTAGCAATTCTATATTAAAAGTCAGTAAAATTTAGTTAATTGTCTTATTGAATATTTTATTATATGCCCTTCTACATTCTAGAGAGCTGTATACTTTCTACAGAAAATGACTCTCAAAAGTCTAACTCTTTATCAGATTGAGTTCTACCACTGAAACTGTATAGCAAATGGTAGAGTGATTGTAATGAATATGAAATGTGGTACCAGAATGACACAATGGTGGATACTTTCCAGTCCCTGGTGAAATAAGCCTGTGCACAGTTAGTGAAGGGAGCATTAAGTTCTAGTGAGGTGAAGTCTGTGCCTTTAATTGCAGTTAATGCAGCTCTGAAAGGTCTCCAGGCAGTTGACCTGAATATTCATTTCAAACCACTGGGCCCAGATTTGTTCTCAAGTACCCTCCCTCACCAAGCGACTAGACATTTCCAACATTTTCCAACATGCAGAGTAGTATGCTGGTGATAATGCTGATAATTTCCATTATATTCTCACTAGGCACTGATGTACTTAGCAAAACTCACAGCAATAAATTCACATCTACTTAAGTTATGCAATTATAGTTTCAAGACATTTAGAGACATCTCTGACTATTTTAGCAAAGAGCTGTTGGCTCTTTTGCTTTTCATTCTCTCACAGCTAAAAATTTGTCCAATGTTTCCTTCTCCACTCTTCCAATCTGACCAAAGTAGCTGTCATTTCCTCAGTGGCATGTATTTTATGGTTACCATAGATGTTGTCACAGAAGGATGACACAAAAACTCATCTGTACCACATTTTTCCTTTTAGTGCCTCAAATCTGAACTTCCCCTTCAGGAAATGTAATGTTTTAAGTGATTTTTGTTTATTGAGTAAGGAAATACATCTTCCTTCTCTTTGTACTTGATCTGATATGTAATGAGCATGGATTTTTCAGACAGTGTAGCTATCTATTGCTGCCACATGCCATTTTCTCTGTTGCTGGTAATGTTTTATGTAAGTGGACTCTTGCCATTCTCAACTTCAAAAGGCACCCTCAAATTTGACAGTGATAGATCATTCTGGTTGAACAATTCCCATTCCTCAGTACAGAATTTCACTCTCAAATAATTTTGGCTACTGAGTTATATTATTTCTCTTTAACTAGATGCAGTCTGTGTGGATAATGAAGGACTGAGTCTGGTCAGGGAAATTTGTGACACTGCTCCATATCCAATACATCTTATGTGCCACTTCTGATTCTCTTGATGCCATTCATCTTTATAGTCCTTGTCCTTGTTTCAACACCGCTTCCAGTACACACACCAACCACTGCTGAAGTGACTGTGTGTGACTACATTCAGTCACAGGACAACATGACCTCACTTCATTTTTTTGGTGACACAGACTGAGAGAGACAGGGAAAGAGAGAGACAGAAAGAGGGACAGACAGACAGGAAGGGAGAGAGATGGGAAGCATCAGTTTTTCGTTGTGACACCTTAGTTGATTGCTTTGTCATATGCATTTTGGTAAGGAGGGGGCTACAACAGACCAAGTGACCTCTTACTCAAGCCAGTGACCTTGGGCTCCAGCTGGTGAGCCTTGCTCAAACCAGATGAGCCCGTGCTCAAGCTGGCGACCTCAGAGTTTTGAACCTTGGTCCTCTGCGTCCTGGTCTGATGCTTTATCTACTGTGCCACTGCCAGGTCAGGCACACTTCATTTATTTTTAGTGTGCTTCTATCCTTCCACTTGGAAATTCCCTGTCACCATTGAGGTATAAGACCAAAATGTGACCCAGAAATATAGGGGAGGTGAAACCCATGGAAAATAGCTTTAATTGATGCAACTAGAAGCCAGTGATTACAATTTTTACCCTCTACCTTCCAACCAACTTTCCTGAGATTCAATAGCTCTTAAGGATCCTCATAAGAAAGTCCATTGAAGTTGAATAAATTGTACCTGATGCTAAGTAGAGGCCAGTTTGGTAATCCTGCCTCATACTGTCCCTTCCCCCTGACTTAGTCATCATTTACCTCACTCTTGTTTCCCTGGGTCACGCTCCCTACTAAACCAGCAGCATCTAAGATTTCCCTAGGGTTTTGCTTTTTAGACAATCCAGACTTATAGTTGGTATCAATGGCCCCAGGAAAAAGACATATCTCATCTCTTTTGAATAGAATTTTGGAGTTGGATGGTTCACCAGATCAAATACCTTTAAAGATGCCATATCTGGTGATCAGTGAGATGGTGATAACCCATTGTCATACAGTAACTTTACAATTAAAAAGGCATTAAAAAGAAACCCTATGATTAATTGGGATAAAATACAGATTAATGGTGAGACTTTGAAATGTACGGTTGCTATAGCAATTGAACTATATGAGGCTAAAGCTAATTTGGAATGACTGTAGAGTAGGCTGACTTCTGTTAATAGCGTTGAAAACCTAGCAAAAAAAGGACATGAAAGTGTCAGAGAAGCCAACTGACAATGGATGGCATGCTGTAAAAGCCAGAAGGCCTTTCATTCCCCATAGCTAAGAGACACACAGGCCCAGATCCTGTTATAAACAAACTGTTAAACACACACACACACACACACACTCATTCACAAGGTATTATGGAAAATGTGGTAAACTCTGACTGGATATTTGATAGTTTTAAGGAATTATTATTCTTTCTGGTGTTATAAAATTACATTGGTTAAATTAAAAACAGTCATATATTTTTGAAAAATATATATTAAAATATTTACAAATAAAATACTAATGCGAGAGATTTGTTACAAAATGATTGGGTGATAGGAGTGAGTGGGGGTATACTTAAAACAAGATTTGTTATTCATTGATAATTGCTGAAGCTGTGTAATGGGTGCCTGTGCCTTCATTTTAGTATTATATCTACCCTCTAAATATTTGCAAATGTCCACAGTATATATTATTATTTTTAAAAAATCAGTATTGGATAAAGAAGATGTGGTACATATATACTATGGAATACTACTCAGCCATAAGAAATGATGATATAGGATCATTTACAAAAACATGGATGGACCTTGAGAACATTATACTGAGTGAAATAAGTAAATCAGAAAAAGCTAAGAACTGTTTGATTCCATACATAGATGGGACACAAAATTGAGACTCATGGACATAGATAAGAGTGCAGTGGTTACTAGGAGGAGGGGGATAGGAGAGGGGGAAGGGGAAAGGCATAAAGAGAAACAAATATAAGCTGATGGAGGATGATTTGACTTTAGATGATAGGTATACAGCATAACCGACTGTCCAAATGATGTGGAGATGTTTTCTCTAAATCTATGTACTCTGGTTGACCAAGGTCACCCTATTAAATTTAACTGTCTATATAAAAAAACCAGAGTTAAGATTTAATTATAAATGTAGCAGAGTTACAAAAGAAATGGGATATGTGACAATGAGAGTATCCTACTGACAAAGTTAGGACTCTGATGACATAAGAATGGGTCCTGAAATCCAGAAAGAGGACATATGGTAGATGGGCCTGAGAATATTACACTCACAAATTTGCCTAAATGCTCTAGACTGATAAAGCAATGCCCTCCACTTCTAGGTATATACCCAAAGTAATTGACAGCAGCAATTCAAACAGATATTTGTACAATAATATTCATAACAATATATACATAATGACCAAAAGGTAGAAACAAGGCAACTACCCATTGACAGGTGAATGGACAACTTAAATGTAGTATACTCACATTTCATGCACAATCATAATGTATACATTTCTAATCTCCTTGACAATTTATTTTTCTATGCCTTCTCAAACTGGTTAGTTCTCCCCACTAAATTGTTAAATATAATTTGTAAAAGTAAACATCTTTTCTTTCTTCCTTATTTTAGTGGTAAAAATCCAATATTTCACAAATAATAGGATTTTAGCAGTAGAATTTTTCATAGCTATCCTTTATCAGGTTGAGGAAGTTCCCTAAATGAACTTCTTAGTTTACAGAATACTTATATCATGAATAGGTATTGAAATTTATCAGACGATTTTTCAGCACATATTAAAATCAGACTGTGGTTTACAGCAATGGAGCTAGCAGGAATGCTGAGATATGCCTGAACCACTGCAACTTAAGACTGGTAAAATAGGAAATAAGAAATAAAAAAGAAGTTGGGAAACATAGAAACAGGGAAGGAAGATGTTAGAGAGGGTACTGTGAGGGTCAATCAAGAGGCTTGGAAGAATTAGAAGGACAGGCAAATGACAAATTTTAAGTTAGAAAGCTTGGAGGCAAAATTCAATGTAGGTGTACTGGTGTACTGATTTCTATAAACAAAATGAAGATTTAGAAATAAGAAAGAAAAATGAAAGTAGGTCTGCTTGTAGGCATATTAGAGTCATAGAATCCTAGAACTTGAAAGCACTTTGTAGTTATCTAATTTATTAACCCATTATTTATTTCAAAGTTTCCTGTAACATATCAGTCCAGAATACATTTATTAAATATGAACACCATTAGTGATGGAAATTCCATTTTAGATTATATGGGTTTTTTATATATTAAATATTTATATTGCTTCCACTTAGTAGGCATTATTCTACTCTTTGACAGCAAGTAGAACTTATTTGATAGTCTGATACAGAGCTTCTTTGAGAATACTTAAGAACGGTGAAAGCGGCAAAATCAGTAGAACTTTGGTATGTTAAGGAGTGGTGAAAGAAAATAGTAAAAAGTAAAGTGGAATTACTTAATTTCAATGGTACGGACACACTAGCCACAATACAGAAAAGAAAAAAAAAATTCTTGGTTACAGGTGGTAGTTGCCTCTACATAGTACTAGTACTACTATTGTTTAGAATTTGTTAAACTCAGAGTATCTGCAGAATAATCAGATGAGCAGTCCAGAAAGCGACTAGAAATGTGAATCTTGCCTGTCTTCACTTACTACCAAGTGATGAGTGTACCTGTTGGGCATGATTATTTATTACTAATGTTTCTATATCTCTAAAATAGGAATAATAATACTTACCTCATAGAGTGATTGTTAGAATACAATGAATTAACATGTATAAAGTGTTGAGACCACTTTATATAACCACTATTTTTATTATTGTAACTAACAAAAATAGTGAGAAAAATATATGTGACATAATGTAAATATATATTATGCAATATAGCAAGAAATCTATTTTTTAAAATAATTTTGGTGCATTAGTGAAATTATTGATTTTTTTTTACATAGGAGAGGGAGAGACAGAGAGAGGAGAGACAGAGAGAGAGAAGGGGGGAGGAGCTGGAAGCATCAACTCCCATATGTGCCTTGACCAGGCAAGCCCAGGGTTTCGAACCAGCGACCTCAGCATTTCCAGGTCGACGCTTTATCCACTGCGCCACCACAGGTCAGGCGTGAAATTTTTGATTTATGTCAAATTTCCTTCCAATATTTTTGATAGCCATATTGACTCACTTTATTATTTGCTAAGATAGTCATTGGTGCAATTTACAAAGTTTTTGTTTCTCTTTCCAGGCATATACGGAGTTTGTATCTCCTCACCACTGAATTTGTAACTGTACATGTGAGTTATTATAGCTGAAGATATATGAGGAGACCATGATGTGTCACTTCCAGGCTGAATCACAATCCTTTCTCTGTACCTGTATCATGGCCTCAGCATTAGAATGAGGAGAGCCTCTAACTATTCCATGTAATAGAACCAAAAATTATATCTTGATGATACAAGCCATTAATAATTTTTTAACTGTAGAATAATCTACATCTATCTTGATTACTACAGAAATCTGTACCTAGAAATGTCACCCTGGCTTAAGAAACCTTAAAATAAAGACTGGGAAATGGGTGGTAAGGAAACTTATCAGAGGCCAGAAGAATGATGATCTATGTTACACAGTACCTAATCATTTGATAAAATGATCGACAAAGATAATCTAGAAGACAAATTATATATGTTGTAAATCAAGAAATAAAGATGAAAAAAAATGCAAATGTGTGTGTTGGTTGTTCACTGATAAGTTTGATAAAGCACTACCAGAAGGAGACTGGATCTTAAAAGGATTGGTTGGTTTGCAAGCAGAAATAAAAGGAAAGTTAGACTGAGAGTCCAGAATGTTGGGGACTTGTAGGATTAGAAGAAGCCACTGTTTTTTAAACACTAATTGGTAAAATATATATCTGAGCAGGTCTTTCAGAGACAAAGGCCAATTAAAACCCAGTCCTGAGACAGAAATCAAATCAAGGGTATCCCCTCCATATCTTCTATTGAAATCTCTGGACAAATTAAGATCTTTCAAAGAAAAGACCCAATTAAGGTTTTGACACCTAGTAAAACCTTTCAATTGGACAAAATGGCTTCCAAAAAAAAAAAAAGCATAAAGTTATGTCTCGCCAGCTAGGACTTGACAAGTTCAAGAAATAAGCAATTAAATTGAAAGAGGGAGACATGGGGATGAGAAAGTCAAGAAATATAGCAAACCTAATAAGCAAGTACAGAAATGAACTATGTGTTTGGCTTTTAGAGCATGGACTTACTAGAATTAAATACATAATAAGCCCACTAATTTTCTTCAGAGAATGTCACTACAGAAGAAACAGAAAACTTAGATTGTTTATGACTCAGAGTGAACCTTGGAGTTCAAACTTTCCAAGGGCAGACTGAGAAAATGGCAGATACCCTGAGGAGAGATACTCTCTTATGCTAATTTTAGATGTACCCAAGGAGGATAACCAAAAACATCTTTCAAATGTCTATCTGGAGACAAAGGAGAGCAATGAACTGGACATACCTTCAAAACAGCATAATCAGGGCTTAGTCAAAGAACATTCTACTTCCCATACAACTTCCAGCTTTCATCCTTATATTGTTTCTCAGTATACATAAGTAATACTGGTGTGGAACATGTCATTGAATCACTTATTTTATCAGTTCATAGGTCATAGGTCTCTGGATCAAGAGTGGTCATGTGGACCCTGGCCAGTTGGCTAAGTGGTAGAGCATTGGCCTGGAACATGGAAGTCCCATATACAATCTCTGGTTAGGACACACAGGAGAAGGGACTATCTGCTTCTCCACCCCTCCCTCTCCCTCTTCTTTCTCTCTTTCTCTCTCTTCTCCTCCTGCAGCATGGTTTAAATTTCAAGCAAGTTGGCCCCAGGTGCTGAGGATGGCTCCATGGCCTTGCCTCAGGTGATAAAAATAGTTCAGTTGTTGAGTAACAGAGCAGCTGCCCCAGATGGGCAGAGCATCACCTAGTAGTGGGCTTGCTAGGTGGATCTCGGTCGGGGAACATGTAGGAGTCTGTCTCTCTGCCTCCCTGCCTCTCACTTAATAATAAAAAAAATAAAAAAGGAAAAAAAAAGGTTGCATTTACCTGCCCCCTTGAGGTTGAAACCATGTGAATTGTTTCAGCTAATGAAATGTGGGTGGAAGTGATGTGTGCCATTATCAAACAGAAGTTTTAAAAGAAGTAGGATATATGAATCAAAAGACACAAATTTTCAGTTAAAAATGAGTAAGTTCTTAAAATAAAATGCACAGAATTGTGATTCTAGTTAGCAACAATGTATTATACACTTGCAAGTTGTTAAAAGAGTAGATCTCAAATGTTCTCACCAGGAAAAAGAAATGGTAATTATGTGACATGATGGAAGACAATGGTAATCATTTTGCAGTATCTAAATGTATCAAATCAACACATTGCACACCATACACTTACACAATTCTATGTGTCAATTATAATTCAGTAGAGCTGGGAAAACATTAAAATTTTAAAACATTAAATTTTTTTTTAAAAGTATATTCCCAATGCCCTGTCCTTGACTTTGCCAAAGCAAGCCTAATGTTTGAGATAAAGGCAGCTATACCAGAATTGCTCCTGAGCTGAGACAATGTGGAGCAGAGCCCCAGAGAGCCCATCAACCACCACATTCATGCTACATGAGTGAGAAGGTGTTGATGTTTTGATTTTTAAGTCATTCAAATTTGGAGAATATTTTTACTACAGAATAACCTTACCTAATCAGTTAATTAATTTTAGTTAAAACGCAAATTATATTCTTTAATCTGCTTTAAAGACAATAGTGATTTATAACAAAGTAATGGATAGCTTAAAAACAGGAAAGTTATAGCATACACACATATACAGGATGGAGCACAAGCAAGCTTACAATTGTTCAAATGAAAAATATTACCTTAATTAGTAAATAATAATACAATAATAAACTCTGTTTCACATGCTCACAACTGTAAATGTACTTTTGCTCCACCCTGTACATTAATCCCAAATTATCTCTAGATGATGTTTGGGTTCCTCTTTGAAATTACAAATATACTTTATATCACTTACTAAGATTAAAATGATATATTTTCAGGATTCAGGCAAATTTAAAATTTTTTTAAATATTCTAGTTTAATAGGATGTACTGAATTAGAGATTTTGTACACTCGTTATAGAAATTATCTGAAAATCATCAAGACCACACACTTTTAAAAATTATTTTGTATGTTATATACACAAGCAACAAAATAACAACACTGAGGGCTGATGGAAAGTATTAATTGGAGAAGGCTTAGGATGATATTAAAAATAATGGTAAAATCTGATGGCAGCAGTTAAGATTTGTGTACTAGTTTCTATAAAATGAACATATATGACTTGTCTATGCATGACCTATGACCACAATTGGCCAATTAGAACATATACATAAGTATGTAAAGAAAAGGGAGAATGATGCTACATAAGCCCATGAGGCATAGGACTTACGTTTGGCACACAAAGAATGAGAATTAGTTAACTACATAATGGGGTAGGTATGCAAAGAACAATCTCTTTAGAAAGAACAACATGTACAAAGGTCCTGAGGTAGAAAGGAGTATGGTTCAAAGACCAAAGTGATGAAAGGCTAGAAGAATTTTATTATTGAGAGCTGAGTGAAGGGCGAGGGATCACAGAGAATGGTGATAATGGACAGTGGCATAATATATGGCCAGATCCTATAAGATCAATTTAAGGAGTTTTAGGTTCATCCTTACAGAAATGTTAAATCATTAAATAATTTAAGTGAGGAAATAAAATAATTATATTTGCATTATAAAAGATTACTCTGGAACAGTTTAAAAAGTCTGTATATTATATATTTTAAACATAAATGACCTTTCATCATTCATTCAACAAATATTGAGCATCTTTGTGACAGTACGTTTCCTTGAGTCACACAGTCCTTTTTTACATGATGCAATACAGATGTACTCAGGTTATGACAGTCTCGACACACAACGTTTCAAGTTTACAACACTCACTCTCATAAAAACTTTAAAAATTTGAGATGTGTTTCAGCTTACACCATTAGCATAGTACTTGTGGACTACAGTGAACTAGTTTGGTTGCATGTGGTGGAACAATACACAGTAACGTGGCCTATGAGTGAGGGAGTTGGTGTCCCCTAGTGCGCTTACCTACACCATTTTGGACTGTCAAAAGCACAAGTGTTCCATTTGTGTTAGGCTAGGGTGTGTTTCAACTTAAACCAAAATTTGGGTTATGTTACTGTGGTAGAAACAAAAAGTGTCATAACCCAAGGACCCCCTGTACTGTGTGTAAAGCATTGGTATGTGTCTTATATCCATTACAACAGCTATACAAAATAAATGTTAATAAAGGTTATTTCTTAGCCTGACCTATGGTGGCACAGTGGGTAATGTGTCAGCCTGGAATGCTGAGGTTGCTGGTTCGAAACCCCGGGCATGCCTGGTCAAGGCACATATGGGAGTTGATGCTTTCTGCTCCTCCCCCCTTCTCTCTCTCTCTCTCTCTCTCTCTCTGTCTCCTCTCTCTAAAATGAATAAATAAAAATCTAAAGAAAAAGGTTATTTCTTTCAGAATCCTGAACCCAGCAAAAGCCAGAAGAGTATTTCTCAAAATTAGCATACATGAGCATCACCCAAAGGGTTCAATAAAACACAAATTGCTGGGCCCTATCCCCAGACAAGTTGCCAATGATGCATATGTTGCTGGACTTGGGATCATACTTTGAGAATAGCTGAGAATGAATTCTAATCTTAAAAGTAATTCTCAAGACTTTTCACACTCAATAGTAACCAAAAATCATTGATTTCAGGATAGTGTCCCTTAAATTTTAATGTACTTGCAAATTGCTTGTGAGTGCTGTACAAAAACAGATTCTTACTCAATCTTTCTAGGGGAAGCCCACGGTTCTGCATTTCCAAAATGCTCCTGGGTGGTGCTAATTATGCTGATCCATGATATACCCTCCTAAATAGCAATGTCTAGAACAGACCAGTAACGTGGAAGCTTACTAGAATGCAAAAACCTCAGGTCTTTACCCCACACCAAGTCAGAATCAATATTTAAACAAGATCTCCAGGTGATCCCTGTGCACTTTAAAGTATAATAAGCACCATTACAAAGCACTAGTTCTCAGGCTTAATTAGACATTGAAATTGCCTAGAGAGATGTAAAAATCCAGATGCCTGTGTCTCACTAATTCCTTCTTTCCTTGGTATTGGGTTTAGCCTGGGCAATGGTGTTTTGTAGTGCTTCCCAAGTTATTTTAACATGCATCAAAGTTTGAGAAGGATTCTTTTAAAGGCTTGTTACTTGGAGCGGGGTCTGTGGAGCAGCAGCAGCAGCGGCGGCAGCAAGCAGCTCCTGGGAGTTTAATAGAAATGCAGACCTCCCACTCCCTCCCCACAGACACACAGCATTGAATTGAACAAGGTCCTGTGGTGCATATTAAAGTTTAAGAAGAGCTTCTCTCAAACTGTGCTTCCCAATACCAATAGCGTAGCTACTTGGCCACGTGGCTATTTCAATTTAAGTTCAGGTAACTGCAGAACCAGCTTAAAATTGTCCTATCTTGTTGCTAACAAGATACTGAGTTGACTTTCAGAAACACCAAAACCACAAACCATACTGCCACAATATGCACAGAGGAGAAAACTTTGACCTCCAGCTGCACCCAGAATCAAAGCCTCACACCCCCTACCCTGCTACAAAACCAAAGGATCAGGACATAACTGGAATTTAAACACGAGAAAACTTTCACAGCGGAATGGTCCATTGTCCAGCAAGATCCAGTGCTAAAGTCCCTTATCATAAATGGCCCAGTTTCAAAGCTTTCCAATAAAAACTTACCACACCAAAGCTTCTGCATACACGTTCTCCCAACCCATTAAAAAACACTCTCGAAGTCTGGATTGGGGAAGTAGATTTGGGCTTCCTCCCCATTTTCTCGCTTGGCTGCCTTTTAAAATAAACTCTTTTCTTTTTGGATACTCATGCTTTAGTGATTTTCTTAGAGCGCACTGGGCATACGAACTCGTGGGTTCAATTACATTAAACAATTGACAGATAATACATTCAGCTCTTCAGTCTCAATAGCCACATTTCAACTGCTCAATAGTCACATGTGGCCAAAGAATACCATATTGGACAATGTAAATATCGAACATTTTCATCAGAGCACTAAGTTATATAGGACTGCACTGTTGAGGATATGGCATGCTGTATTTAAAATCATTAGGCAGCCTGACCTGTGGTGACACAGAGGATAAAGCGTCAACTTGGAATGCTGAGGTCACAAGTTCAAAACCCCTGGTTTGCCTGGTCAAGGCACATAAGCGAGTTGAAGCTTCCTGCTCCTCCCCCCTTCTCTCTCTCTCTTTCTGTCCCTCTGTCTCTCCTCTCTCTAAAATGAATAAATAAAGACTTTAAAATCATTTGGTAAAGCCAAGTTTAAAATAGGTATAGAAAGCTGAGGATAGATTGTAGTATTTGAAATACATATCCATGGAAACATCTATTTCATACAGCCTTATAAAAAACACATTATAAGTAAATAAAATTATTTCTTAAAATTGTGCTCTTGCATAGAGATCACCAGTATAACTAGTATGCATAGACCCTACAGAGTAATTTTGTTTCATAAAAGTATTATATATAGGCTTACATGAAGAGAAGCTTTTTCGTGCTTTATGTTCTGAAAAGGCTATTCCTTCCCAGTTCCCACTCGTGTTAAAGATGTCTCTGAACTGTACTCAGGCAGCTCTGCTCTTACAAGGTGCTCCAGGGAATAGGAATTTACTCCCTCTACTTAAATCAGAAGGATAACTAGGAAGCTTACTGATTTCATTTTTGAGAAAAGTCTTCATGGTTTTCCTCTATTTGCAAAAATGTTCTCAGGGGTTGAGTGACTCACCAAGTCAGCCACCCTGCTGTCCCAGGTATGCAATCAGGGCCATGCTTTGTTAACATGCAGCAGCTGATCGCTGTCAGACTCTGAACTCCAGACACACTCACATTTCTGGAACGAAAGGTGTTCAGGAAGGCCACCTTCCCTTTTAATTGTGAAATCAGAAGGGAGGGGCAATTTGTTCTAACGTGTTCCTATGTTGTATTACTTAGAGTCTGACAGTAAATGATCTGCTGTTTAAAAATTCCTTTACCAGGAAGGCTTCCATTCAATCTGAATGCTTTAGCTTCTAGTTTACAAGTAAATCTCCCTTTGCCTTATGGTGAAGCACATTGCTGCTAAGGAGCAAAATTAGATAATGAAATATGTTTAGAAATTACTGTCGGGGAGGAAAAGCTTTCTTTTACGCTTGTAGATTCTTCCAGCTGGTCTACTCATCAAATTGACACAAGGCAGATTAGCAGGAGATAAACAAATTAAAGTTTAATCACATATAAACCTCCCATACACATGGGAGAAACCCAGAAAAACCTAGTAACTCCCTATGATCCAAGCCACCACCTTAAATACCACCTCCAACTGAAGACAAAAGAAGATGTTGGAGGCGGGAAGAATCAATTTTGGGAGGTGACCAGAAAAGCACAGTAAACAAGGGTAAAGTTTTTGTGCAGATTAAGTTTCTGCCATCTCCACTGAGAGTTGAAGGCAGGTCTGGTAGAGTGAGAAAATACCCTTACAGATGGAGATTGTTTTACAATGTGAACGTCTCTCACAAAGGGGAACCTTGACTTGGTTTACAGTTTCTCCCACGTAGGCTGGCTCTTAAAAATAACCAGCTCAAGATCATTCTTAGGCCACAGAAACATGTTTTATGGTGACTGTAAAGCCAGTATCCACGGCCAATATCACAGCAGCCTGGCCCATGCAGGTTCGCATTGGATTCGGACAGTCGGTAAAGAAACAACGGAGCCAAAAACTGATGGGCCATCCTCTTTAATCCTAGCTTGCACCCGGGGGGGCAAGTAAAAACACACACTGAGCTCCAAAACCCACTCATTCAGTGCTCACAAAGCTACAGACTTATCTGAGTTTCCTAGAATCAAAGGTTTCTAGCTCACCAGATTTATTCACCTCTGTTCCCCATCTCCTTACTTCTCCCTGCACAACCTCTGCACAAACTGGCTTCTAACTCAACACTCCACCACCTTGGCTGCTTCTCCAGGCCTCCTCCACGTAGCCTTTCTCTGCTCTCTCCTCTAATGATAATCTTAGGAACTAAGAGAGCAAGCTCCCCGTTCTGCCCCCATTTTATAGTATAGAAATTAAAACCTTTAATCCAATATACAAAATAGGGAAATCTCTAATACAAAGTCACTTATCAGAGACATGATGGGATTGTACCACCCCACATCAAAAAGGGTGTGAAAGGCTTAGTCCTAAAACCAAGCCCCAGGCTACAAGGCTCCTGCCTGCCCACAGCCCACCCCCAACACACATTAACAGCACCTGGGCGATGGCTTCCACGTGGGCAGCGCCATCTTTAACAAAGTGAGCATAATATATTTTATCTGCCCAACAGTGACAAATTCCTCTACATTATATTTTAAATAGACAATTTCTAAAATGTGACTTTTCTATAGTTTAAAAAATTGTTAAGTTATGATATTCAAGTGAAAATGGGCCAGTAGTCACGGCCATCACTGCTGCAGCCAGGCAGGTTCAGGCTCACATTAGATTCGGACAGATGGTAAAGAAACAGCAGAGCCGAAAACTGGTGAATCATCATCTTTAATCCTAGCCATGCACCCAGCCGGCTTCCCTTTCTAGTGCTCTCTCAAATTCCAGATAAGGCTCAAATTCCAGCCTTATCTGCCATTCTATTTGCAATTTATCCTGGAGTTTTCGACCTTGGGAAGCTTTTCGCACAGAACTCCTCATTTCCTTGTGAGTGAGAAACACCCAGCCCATGACCCCTAAAAGGACAGCCATGGGGAACCATAACAGCAACCACTCTTCTACTCCACCCCTCAAAGGTGGCGGCTCCATACTGATCTGATCCAAATCTCACCACAAACTATGCCAGTTGTAGGCCCAGTAGTCGCAGCCATTTCTGCCAGGCACTTGCAGGTTCACATTAGATTTGAACAGACAGTAATGAAACTGCAGAGCCAAAAACTGGTGGGCCATTCCTTTATTCTAGCCTCGCAACTGGCAAGTGAGTGCAAACACACAGGGCACCAAAACCCATGTACACATTCTCTAGTTCCACAGCCAGGATAATATTTTCCAGTTTTTCCTAGAATCAAAGGCCCCCTCACCAGTTTAAGTCACCTCTGGTTCCCCATCTGCCAACATGGCTTTTTCTCTCCAGCACTCTTCCTCCCTGCTCTCACTCTGCAAAAACATGGCCTCCTACTTCCTCCTCCTTCTCTTAAAACGTTTTGGCATGAAAACCCCTCCTCTAGCAACATTAGCATAACAATTGCCCTTCCCAAGCAGGAAGGTAATTAGCAGTTTCACCTGGCAGTGACATTTTTAACAAAGTGAGCATAAAAGTCACATTTTACAAACTTATTCGCCCAACAGAAATCAAGAGACGATACTTTTCTGGCATAATGATCATTTCTTGTCCTTGAAATTTAAAATACTATATTTAATAAGCTGGCGCAAGTAAGGGAGATGATTCAGCTTACACCATGTGAGTTTAAGTTATTTCTCCAAATTACAAAAATACATTAAACATTTAGAAACCAGACTTTAATGAAAAATTTAAATTTTAGATTAATATTACTCAAGAATTCATAAAGACAAAAATATTTATTAAAATATAAGCATGCACACACATTTTCAAAGTCTGCTTTGTGCTCTCATAGATGTATACATATAGAATAGGAATGAGTTCTGTGTTTATAGAGTCAGATTATATCATTTATAAATATTCTGTTTATGGTATATGTGTAATAATTACAGAATTCATAAAATTAAAACAAATAAAAATGACAAAAGAAGTATAGATCTTGCTGCATATCTTTTTCCCCCCATACCTAGAACAGTGCTGATTTTAACCAGTCAGGAACTTTGGAATAATGAATGTTTCAAATCTGAAATGTAATTTTCCAGATGAACTAATGCCTTATTGATAGCAGATATTCCACAAAATTCAGATGACTCAAACACCACTGACGACTCAATAATGTTTCCAACAGATGGGGAAAGGACTTAAAGGAAAAGGATCAGATTGCTTAACGATTTTTCCAACTACACCAACGTGATTGTGGGTTCAAGCCAAAAATCTGCTTCATGCTTCCAAATATTACCACTTACATTTCTAAAACTTACCTATTTGTTCTCAGGCTGAAGGAAATAGATTGGTTGGGTTTTTTGTTTGTTTGTTTGTTTACTTTATTATGTGTTTGCAATGGGAATGTCCTGTGCATATTTCTAAGGTAGAAGAAGGCAAGGGAAACTTACCTAAAGGTAAAAGCAAGCTGGAAGTTGTGTTCTCCATAGTCCCTTGGTTCTACTGATGGTGTTTCCTGTTTTTCCTAGGGAGATAGAGTAGCTCTAAGCCAGATGACTGGATCTCATTTCATAACCACCTAGAGAAAGTTCATGAGTAATCAAAGTAAGTAAAAAAGAAGATGTGATTAGAAAGAGAATCACTGACAGAAGTATTTTATTGAAGGACAGTAAGCATAGGGAAAGGGAGGTGTGACCTTAAAAAATAAAAAGAGATGCTAGCAATTTTTGACATTTAAATCCTCATTACTAAAAATTACCATAGAAAAATAATACATTTCATAGTTACACATTAAATTATATACTAGCAATACCCTGCAAATAAGTTATAAATTTCAATAATTTGTTTGATACATAGATGAATATCTTCTGCCAGACAAAGGAACAAAATCTTTATGCATGAATAGAGAACTGCAATTCAAATGACAATGGGGTCAGGCCAGTTATATAAAAAGGTGAAATGGGCCAGATGGAAATGGTGTTGATCAAGAGAATGTGGATAAGCATAGAAAAATCAGAAACCATGACATACATAGTGAATTAAAGATGGTTTACCATGAGTGGAGCATAGCTGTGTGAAATATGACAAGGCCAGATAAGAGAGAAAAGCAGAGTTTAAGAAATAGATATGATGCTAAAGATTTTGTATTTCATCTTTAGAGGTACAAAGAAAATAATTATGGTATATATTTTAGGAAGATCATGTAAGTAGTATTGTGCAGATTTCTCTTGTCCTCAGGAAACTGAAGCCTACAGAAATCATACGTCCAATGTACAAATCTAGATAATATCAAAACAAGAATTCAAACTCATCAGGCTCATTTCAGGTTCACATTATGAAGCAGTGATATGAAGTCATTGTCTATTTGCACTGGCAAATGCAAAGTCAAGCCAATGACCTTTCTTTATTAATATGCAAAATAACTCTGTATTTTATTGAAAATGTCTTGAGACTTGGATTGTATATGTGTAAATATATTTTTTAAATAAATACCTGAGCCTGGGAGCCTGGGATGGCAACAAAGTAGGCAGATGCACAGACTCCCAGCTCACACCACCGAACTGGATTACAAATTAATTTAGGAACAACCAGCATGAAAAACCAACTCTGGACTACAAGAACAGCTCTCAAAAAACAAGGCGCAAAGAAGAAGCCACAACAAACCTGGTAGAAAGTGCCTGAATCTCCCCTGCTTACAGGAATGGGGGGGGTGAGTCTGAGAGCCCAGAAGGGCCCTCACTACAAGGAAAAGAGCAGAAAATATGGCTCACAGCCACTTGCCTGGCAACCAGAGAATGAGGTGTGTTGAAAGGGCTGGCTTGTTTTCCAAAAAGAAAAGGGAGAGAGAGAGAGAGAGACAGATGATGAGGGGAAGAGAAATGCAGGGGATGACCTGAGAAGCAGATTCATTCAGTGCTGGAGGTGGCCATAGTTGGAAGAGGGGCTGATCCTTCCACAAAACAAAAGACTAAAGTGCTTATGGGTCACAGATCTCCAGACATCTCTCTAGCTCAAATCAGTGCAACAAGACACAGCAGAAAACTAGAAATGGGGAGGAGGGATAGTAACTTGGGTCTCCATGGATATCTGAGATACACCTCCCCCTACTGAAGCTGAGAAAACACCCTGTCCCCAGAGAGAGTAACTGGCAGAAGAGGCCTTCAGAGTCTCAGGTTACACCCCCTGCATTCCTGGATATAGTTTCAAATAAGGCCCTGCTGAGATCAGTAAACAAGGCTATCACCTGTTAAGAAAACAAACAAATCAAGACTTCAAAGCATCACAAATCCAAAAGTGGATTACAAATAATAACTGATACCAACCCAAGAAGACCTAGAAATAACACAATTGAAAACTGGAGGCGGACAACACCAAGCCTAGACTCAACCAGCTCTACAAAAAAAACACCCAAACACACAGAAATAATGAGAAGACAGAGAAGTGCAATCCAAATGAAACCACAAGAGAAACCAACAGGAAATGAACTGAGTGATATGGAAATAACCAAACTTCCTGATGCGGAGTTTAAAATAATGACTGTAAGGATGCTTAGGGATCTTAGAACAACAATGAATGGTCATTATGAACATCTAAATAAAGAAATAGCAAGTATAAAAAAGGATATTGAAATATTAAAAAAGAATCAGTCGGAGATGACAAATACAATATCAGAAATGAAGATGACAATGGAAGGAATTAAAAACAGGAGGATGGATGGAGCTGAGGATCGAATCAGCGAGTTGGAGGACAAGTTGAATGAAGGCATAAAAGCAGAGAAGAAAAAAGGAAAGAGATTGAAAAAGTCGAAGGAAACTCTTAGAGAGCTCTGTGACAACATGTCAAAATAATCTGGAGATGTTTTCTCTGAACATATGTAGCCTGATTTATTAATGTCACTGCATTAAAATTAATAAAAATGAATAAATAAAAACAAAAAACCCTGAGCCTGACCAGGTGGTGGTGCAGTGGATAGAGTGTCGGACTGGGATGCAGAAGACCCAGGTTTGAGACCTCGAGGTTGCCAGCTTGAGCGCGGGCTCATCTGGTTTGAGAAAAAGCTCACAGGCTTGATCCCAAAGTCACTGGCTCTAGCAAGGGTTACTTGATTTGCTGAAGGCCCATGGTCAAGGCATATATGAGAAAGGAATCAATGAACAACTAAGGTGTTGCAATGCGCAATGAAAAATTAATGATTGATGCTTTTCATCTCTCCGTTCCTGTCTGTCTGTTCCTGTCTATCCCTCTCTCTGACTCTCTCTCTGTCTCTTTAAATAAATAAATAAATAAAAATAAATAAATAAATAAATAAAATAAAATAAATACCTGATGTGGTGTTGTATATATGTATATACTTAATACATGAATATTGATGATGAAGATATACAGCATGTAAAATCACTCAATTTCCCTCTATGAAAAGTCATTTCGGAAGTTGACCATCAGAATTCATTAATATCATTACTAATTGACTCAAGTATTGACTTATGTGACCTTTAGTAACAGCTTTAATTCAGATACTAAATCTAGCAGAAGCAGAACTCTCTGAGGTAGTTTATTTTGTGGGATTCCAATTTTGTTATGAAAATATTAAAAATATACTGAAGTAAAAGGACTAATAGAACAGACAATCATGCGCCCATCACCCAGCTTCAAAAATTAAAACAAAGTCAATCTTATTTCACCCAAATCAGTGATATTCAAATAGTTATTTTTGCCCCCAAGTGGACATTTGTCAATATCCAAAGACATTTCTGGTTGTTACAACTGATGTGTGTGTGTTGGGGGGGAGGGAGGTAGAGCTGTTGCAGGAATCTCGTGGGAAGAGACCAGAGATACTGGTTAATATTCTATAATACACAACCCCATGACAAAGAATTAAGTAGTCCAAAATGTCAGTGGTGCTACTGTTCAAATATATTGATCTAGATTCTAAATCACTCTTTGCTTTTTCTACATTATTGTCAAGCAAACCCCCAAAACCATTTAATTTTACTCGTAACATTTTTGGTGTGGGCCTAAAAAATTAGAAGGTGAAGAATTTCCAAAACATGTTGAGTAGGTTGTTTTTTTTGTTTTGTTTTTTGTTTGTTTGTTTGTTTGTTTGTTTCTCAGACCCATACCTAATGAAGGGATTCAGAACAGGCTTTCTCAAGGTGTGCCACTTTGACTGCTGTGAAGTGATATCTCATTGTGGTTTTAATTTGCATTTCTCTAATGATTAGTGATGTTGAGCATTTTCTCGTATGCTTATTGGCCATCTGTATGTCCTCTTTAGAGAAGTGTCTATTCATTTCTTTTGCCCATTTTTTGATTGGATTGTTTGTCTTCCTGGTGTTGAGTTTTACAAGTTCTTTATAAATTTTGGTTATTAATTCCTTATCAGACGTATTGTCGAATATGTTCTCCCATTGTGTTGTTTGTCTTTTTATTCTGTTCTTATTGTCTTTAGCTGTACAAAAGCTTTTTAGTTTGATATAGTCCCATTTATTTATCCTGTCCTTTATTTCACTTGCCTGTGGAGATAAATTGGCAAATATATTGCTGCGAGAGATGTCAGAGAGCTTACTACCTATGTTTTCTTCTAAGATGCTTATGGTTTCACTAAGAACTATATAATTCCATACATACATGGAACATAAAAATGAGACTCAGAGACATGGACAAGAATGTGATGGTAATGAAGGGGGGGAGGTAGGAGGGGGGATGGGAGGTGCACAAAGAAAACCATATAGAAGGTGACGGAAGACAATTTGACTTTGGGTGAGGGGTATGCACCATAATCAAATGTCAAAATAATCTGGAGATGTTTTTTCTGAACATGTGCACCCTGATTTATCAATGTCACCCCATTAAAATTAATTTAAAAAAAGATATCCCCACTTTGGCATGTGGATAATTTTGAGCTAAAGGCAAGTGAGACCCTACATGGTCATGAGAAACTTTTAACTCTTCCTTAAAGAATTTATATTGGGGGCTTTTCCCATAATCAGAGTTATTAGCAGAAATAAATTTTTATGTACTATTTTAGGGCACAACAAACATATAATTACTGAATGCATATTCTTATAGTCCTGTGAATTACCCTTCTCCTCTTTGAAACTGAGGCCTCTTACCCTCATTCTTTAGCTCAGGATGCCATATACTGTATGTCTCATCTTATCTCTCTGTCTCTGAACCTTACATGGTTGTGGGATCTCTAACTCTTATGTATTTGGGATTCCTGTATATACATATTTAATTAAATTTGGTCATTTTCCCCCTGTTAATTTGTCTTGTGTTGATTTAACTATTAGAGTAGCAGAAAAAATTCTAAAAGAGTAGATGAAAATTATCTTCTACCCCACTCTAACCAGCCCCTGATCTGTTTTGTATTCCACAGAGCTATCTTCCACAAACCACACTTCCCAGTTTATGTTGCTAAATGAATTCTTATTAGGTTTGGCAAATAGAAGGCACTGGGTGCACAATGCTTCAGGTGACATTTCCAATAATTTTCTGAGTGGATCACCTCTTGCCTGAAGTCCACCTCTACTGTGTTAAATAGCCCCCCCACCTTGTCAAAAAATTCATGTCTACCTGGAAAGTGTGAATGTAACCTTATCTGGATATAGAGTCTTTACAGATATCATTAATTTAAGATGAGGTCATGCTGGGCTAGGGTTGTTTTTAAATCCAATGACTGGTGTCTTTATACAAAGAAAAAAATCAATGCAAAGACATGGAAGAAACAGGCACACAGAGAAAGGATGGCCATTTGAAAGTGGAAGCAGAAATTAGAGTGATACAGTAACAAGTCGAAGAATACGAAGGACTGCTGTTAACCACCAAAGCTAGGGAGGGAGTTCCCACCCTTCAGAGGGAGCATGGCCCTACTGACACCTTGGTTTCAGAATTAAGACCCCTGAACTATAATAGAACAATTTTTTGTTATTTTGAGGCACTCAGTTTATGGCAGTATTCCAGTTCTCAGTTGGTAGCACTTGCTATGATTCTAGGTTCTATTCAGAAAGCTTAGCTCCTCACCTTTGGTATTCTTTTATTCTTTCAGTCTTATACATGGTAGCAGCATTATACAGATAGTAATCTCTAAGTTCACTCATCATCCTCAATTTTAGTTCTTCTAATATCTTTATAACTAATTGTTTATATAAATATCTTGTAATGAACTACCTGATGTAATTTGTGTCTTTTGTGTGTGTGTGTGTATGTGTTTTTGTGTTTTAACTGGGTCCTTCTACACATGGAAAATATATTATAGTGATAGCTCAGTTTTCATCAATAATCCGTTCAAAAACAATCTGCAAAATCAGAAACCGACCAAAACTGATGCAATTATTTCCATATGAATCAATGTAAATCCAATTAATTTGTTCTAGACACTCCAAAATACAAACCAAAAACACATTTTATAGAGAATAAATGTAGTATTTAATACTGAAAACAATGAGAAATTAATATAAAATGAATATAAAAGACTAACAAAGAATAAATGAAAATTTAACATGGCATTTACCTTTTTGAAGACTCTTCTTGGCATATGGAAGACAGCGAGGAGGGGAGAGAGAGGTGCAGATATTATTGTTTGGAAGGAGAAACCCCCTCCATAAGAACCTCAGGTGTCAAGGCACTATCTGGGGTCACTTTTTTTCCTCGTCTTTTGGCACTAGGACCAGTTTCAGAATCAGGGGACCCATGTCGCACAAGAAAGTTGTCCAAAGAGGTCATTTTCTGCCACTTCTTTAAGATTTACCTAAAATAGGGCAAGACATCATTAAACAAGTTGCAGACATGGCCTGCAACAGCTTTGTCTGGGTGATTTTTCTCCAGAAATCCCTGTACCTTACTCCACATGGAAAAGATGTCCTTAATCTCTGAAGAAGGCACATTCACCCCTGTCTCTTCCTCCTCATCTGAAGCAACTTCTTCATCTTCCATCTGTTGCACCTCTAGGTGAAGGTCTAGCAGCTCTTCAGTGGTGAGTTTTTCACTGTGGTCATCCACCAGCTCTTCCACATCCTCACCACTCACCTCCAGACCCATGGACTTCCCCAAATCCAATTGAATGCACCACATGTGTAGGGTCATCAAGGGAAGGCTCAAACTCTTCAAAATCTCTCTCATGCACACACTCTGGCCATAATTTCTTCCAGGCAGAGTTAATCATCCTGGATGTCACTCCCTGCCAAGCCTTATCTATGAGGCTAATGCAGTTGCAGTTGAGAATGTTGAAATGTTTCTTTCCAGAACTCTCTTAAGGACAATTCTGTATCTGATGTCACCTCAAAGCACCTTTGCAACATTGCTTTTGCATACAGTTTCTTGAAATTTGAAATGGCATTCTGGTCCATGGGCTGGATGAGTGGTGTGATATTAGGGGGCAAGAACTTCACTGTGATAAAACTGAATGCCTCCAACACAATGTGTCTTCCAAAACTGGGAGGATGTGCAGGAGCTTTATCCATTACCAGGAGAAACTTAAGGGGCAACTGATTATCCTGGAGGTATTTTTTCACACTTAGGCCAAACACTTCATTCACCCACTCAATGAAAATTAGCCTTGTGACCCATGTTTTCTTGTTTGCCCTCCACATCACAATCAATTTACTTTTAATCACATTGTTTCTGCAAAACACTCTAGGAGTTTCTGAATGGTAGACCAGTAAGGGCTTCACTTTATAATCACCCCTAATATTACCACATAACAAAAGAGTTAGCTTATCTTTCATAGGCTTACGTCCTGGCAGTGCCTTTTCCTCCTGTGTAATGAACGTCCTTTCTCGCACTTTCTTCCAAAAGAGGCCAGTTTCATCACAGCTGAAGACTTGTTGGGGGATGACTCCTTCAGCCTCTATGTAATCTTTGAATTCGGACACAAATTTTTGGCCCCATAGTTGTCCAAACTCGCACCTTCACCGTGCCTAGTAATACTGTGTATGCAAGTACATCTCTTAAATTTTTTGAACCAGCCTCTGCTGGTCTTAAAATCACTAAGTACACTAGTACTGGTCCCAGGCATTTTCTTAATGAGATTGGCATACAACAGTCTGGCCTTTTCACATATGATGGCCTGCAAAACAGAATTGACATCTAATTGTTTTTGATTGATCCAAATTAATAATAACTGTTCGACATCTTCAATTGTTTGTGATCTCTGTTTCATTAGTACATTCATGCTTTTTGCTATATTAGCCTCTTTTATAGCTTCCTTTTTCACCACAATGGAATTTTTAATGGATGGCAACTTTCTGTTCATATGGCCAATTTCAGCAATCTTGAAGCTGCTCTTGTATTTTTCAATGCTTTCCTTCTTCAACTCGATCGTGTTCTTGGCCTTCTTCTTTGAAAGGCTGCTGGCTCTGGAAACTTCCTTTGGTCCCACGATGGAACTAAAAGGAAAGGATTAATTTATTAGGAAGGGAAACACTTAACAGTGACAATGAGATTTGAGCACATGTGATTTTATCTTACATATGTTACGTACATTTTGAACTGAAAAATGC